>NC_140969.1:90189857-90229857 GCF_056783735.1 Eptatretus burgeri
ATAATAATTACCTCTGCCACCAAAGGTGGAAGGAGGTGATGTTTTCACCCCTGTCTGTCTGCAGGATATCTCAAAAAGTTGCAGACAGATTCGTCGAAATTTAGTTGGGCAGGTTGGGTGTGTCAAAAGGACGAAATGATTAGATTTTGCTGAAGATTCAGATCTGGCTACTCGAATTTTAAAGTCATTATCCACCATTGGCCAAAAACGATATATAACACAACATTTCATAACGTTATGGATGGATTCGCACTCAACTTGGTGGACATGTTGGGGTTGTGACGAGGAAGAATTGATTCAATTTTGGTGAATATCCGAATCCAGATCCGACAATTTTTCAAAGTGATTCTTCACCTTTGAGAGATATCTACATAACATAATAGTGGGGCAACTTAGCTAAATATAACATAACAATTGTGCATTTTGTGGGGAAAGCACCAAATTTGTCACACTAGTAGCCTAACATATTATGAACAGATTTGGATATTGGGCTCTCTCAAAATATTTGAGGGCAGTGGAAAATGGCTGCCACAGCCATCAGCGGCTGAATTTGAGAGAGCCCAATATCCAAATCTGTTCATAATATGATAGGCTACTAGTGTGACAAATTTGGTGCTTTCCTCACAAAATGCACAATTGCTATGCTCAGTTGCCCCACTATAACCTCCTTCACCTTCGGTGGCAGAGGTAATTAATTGAAGATTGCGATGTGAGAGAGGTTGCTCGATGCAAGCCTGTAATAAAGTGGTGGCGTAGAGGGCCAAAAATCCTTAGAACTTCGTAGTGGGGGAGTCAGGTGGGTCAATCCAAACCCAAACAACAATAATAACAAAACTCATTTTTCTGGCCATGTTACAAGGAAGCCATTTTATGGTACACATACCAAGCCATTGCCGGCCGAGCGCATGCTGATGCTTCTGTGCATCATTTCCTTTTTGCTCTTCAAGATTTGGCATTTTTTTTTTGGTGATTTCTTGAAACATTTTGTAACACAATCAAAAATACCAATCTAGTACTTGCAATCGTGGTCACCAAGACGTAAAGCTTCCATTCTGGAAAAATATTCCATGGTCGTCTTGGCTTGGACGAGTTTCCTCTCCTTTCTGGATTCTCCTTGGAGGGATTTGTCTTCTTGACTCGTGGCAAGAATTTTAACTTTGATCGAATTGGATGAAATGTAACACATCACAGAAACTATGGTGAAATCAAAATTTACCTTGTGCCACACTCCTGCCTGTGCATTAATCTGTTAATTTACTACAGCTGTGGTATGTCATGATTGCCACGTCACCAAAGCTGGCGAGACATATGACTCAATGGAAATTATTTTAAAGGATCCATTTGCTGACTTTGCATCCATATTTACCGCCACCGTGAATCGCCACCCAAAAGGGGGAGAGTGCAATGATCACGTGGATTTTTCATGTTAACCATTTCACCAACATGTCAAAATGATCAATACCTAACCTATGGGGAAATGAAACAAAGGAGACTATCGAATAATTAATTAATTAATTAATTAATTAATGCAAGGCGACTGAAAACTCAGAAACCTTTTCACAGCCATAGATAGAAAGAAGCAAATGTGTTAAAATAAAAGTACAAATAGAAACGCATCACAACAAAAGTGAAGTACAAAAGAACAATCAAGGATTACAGACCTTTGTCAGGACTTGTCTTGTGTGGCAAATAAATGGAAGGATGTACCAAATGTAGGTCTAAATGGTCTAGTTGTAAAGGTCAAAGGTCTGAAAAGTTATAAAGGTCAAAAGGTTCGAAGGGGTTTAAAGGATGTAATGTAAGGTCTGAAGTAAAGAAAGCAGTCGAAAGGGTTCTAAAGGGTAGATATGATTGGAAGACCTTATGATTTAACACGGAATAAATGGTGTAATGGGATTTTAAGGTGCAGCAGGGTCTTTAGGTTTCTGAAGGGTCTTGGGAGGAGGAGGAGGAGGGGGAGGAGGAGGAGGAGGAGGAGGAGGAGGAGATTGGGACCATACTCTATGCAGAGCGTTGGTGCTGCTTAAGCAGTCTCCTTGGCTCTTGGGTACAATCCTGGACGGATCACCACTCTGACACAGGATACCAGCATGCTGGCTGGTGGCACTCATTTTCCCGACCTTGGAAGGTCCAATGACCGGTCGACTCAATCCCACCTGGTATTAATTCAACAGCTGAGGGGGATTTGAACTCAGGACCCTAGGATCCCTAGCATCCCAAGCCCACCACTCGAACCATTAAGCCAACACCAGGCATCTATTGCTACAGTGGTCTTAGGGGTCTTCAGGTATATAGGGGTCTCATGTAATTGTGAAGGAGGTGCCAAGGTATTTCACATACTATGAGGGTCATTTTAAATGTTCTTCGATCGAGATACTCACATTAGGAGTCAAAGACGTGCCAACAATTTATTTTTATTTTTATTTTTGGTCCTGTCACAGCAGTTCAGAGGCCAAGGGTTATGCTGGGTGATTTGCCGTTGCTTCGGAGTCAGTTTAGGCAGGAATTTCGAATTTTGTTTGGGGGTGCCGGTGATAAATCCGCCTGATCTTCAAGAAAGACACTTGCGAGATATTTAACGTCCGTCAACAATCGGTGCTGGTGGATGAGTGGGTCCTTCAGCTTAACATCCATCTGATGGATGATGCACACGTCGATACCTCACCTGGCGTGTAAACACCGTACCAGGCTATACCTGGACTAAGATTCAAACCCAGACTATGGAGTTCATAGAACACCTTAACCCACGCTGTCTTGAGAAACAATGATATGGGCAGGGTCTATGAGTGGCAAATTTGATTGGTCATGATGATGTAAAATGCCATAATATTTTGTGCAAGTCCTGCTAAACGGAAGAGTTTTGAAAGTCCCCAAAAAGGCGATTTGTATTGTATATTCAATCGAAATAAAATAAAGATTTTTAAGGTCCTAGAAAAAAATATATATCTGCAAGTTTACCGCTGTTTATGCAGCATCTTTTTACACCACCTTATTTTTTCATTTAACATGTTACATTAATTATTTGTGCCTGTTGTTTGTGTCCTTTATGACGTCCTTAAATGCAGTAATTTAATGGCAGCAAGCACTTATCCGCCGTTAGAGGTTTTGTAATCACAGTATCGCAGGTTTGTTGGATGTCATACGCAGATATAGACACACGGAGTGGTGTTCATACGGAACCCTTCGGCCGCTTAGTCATTCCCAAAGAAGCTTCGAGAAAGTTCTTTAATCCCTTCGTAAAGCTCCGTGAAAGCTCTGAAAAGCTCCGAGAAACTGCAAAGGAATGATATTGTTTGGTGACAACACTTCAGAAATGCATTTCAGTTCCACGATAAATCTAATACGATAAACCAAATTAACAGGAAACAGACTTCAAATGGCTTCGAAATATGTTATGCAAATGGCACGAATGTACGTGATGTGCAATTCATTTACATGAAAATGGGTGCAAAATACATTCCAATCTTTCTTACGACATGAAGTCTTACAATCAGCTACGCAGCGAGATATACTGACCGCTTGTAGATAAAACGTAGAATTGGCCGGGTCACACCGATGGCTTCGTGGCTCGATGTGAACCTCGCAACACAGTATAAGCTTTACAACATGATGTAAGCTTCGCAGAGAGCCCAAGCTTTTGGTTTTCCAGAATGCATCTGGATCCGTTCTGAGCTGAGCCCAGAACATCCACTCGGAACATTTATGGTGTTGAAAGTCTTCACCAACCGACAAATATCAAGACTGACATTACGTACCTCCTCAAATTAGCTTCTCTAATTTCTACCAGGCGCAGCGTACTTTAAGTACAATGATCATTTTCAAGGATTAACACAAGCTTGTGTATCGGTCATTCAAGTGAGACAGAGGGATGAAGAGGAAGACCTTTCACAATCAGCGATCTGCTACCAATGGTCAGCCTAACCTTGCGGACATGCTGCTCTTCATCCAGGTAGGTCTCTATAACTCGGCCTAACTGCCAGTAGTTACGTGTCAGGTTTTCGTCTTTCTTCAGTACCACATCTCTAATCTGTAAGTTATGGTGAGGAGCAGTCCACTTCTGTCTTGAGGTTGTGCTCTGGAAGTATTCCTTCTAACATCTTGTCCAAAAACTGGTTTGCCAGGTACTGAGCTCTTCTCCATCACTTACGTGAGTACAAGTCAGCATCTTGGAAGATACCTGGAGGTTGCATTATCACTTTGGACTTCAGTGTTAGCAAATGGTTTGGTGACGAGGGTTGCAGTGATGTGGGATCATGAGAGCTATCAACTGTCAGGGGGTCACTGTTCATGATGGCTGTGGCTTCACACATCAGCATCCTCAGCAGCTCATCGTCAAGTTGGTTACCGAGAGCACGCTCTGTATTGATCATAGCTGCCGCTCCCAGACATCACCCGTGTGACGAGCTGAAGGAATGATAATTTTGAAAGTTGTCCCACTAAAGAAACTGGAGAAAGTCTTGTTTTCTCTTTCTTGATCTTGAATTGGAAGAACAATTGCTCTATGCCACACATCAGTGCAATAGGCTTCTGGCGGAACCTGCAAAGGAAACCAACCAAGGCATTTGTTAGATCAGGACCCTGCAGCAAGTGGTCGTTGAGAGGCTGTCCCTGGAATCATGTGCCACAGTTGAACACTACGTGGATTTTACCTGGCTTCCTCGTGTGATACACTCCGTGGTGTGGAATATATCACACTGATCCATCAGTTGTATCCATGCCTGATGGTAGCACCTTCTCAGCATGCCCATTTTGGATAATACTTTGCATAAAGGTCGCATATTCCTGTTTGTACCTTTTGTCTTTATTGAAGTGATTTTCCAATCGTCTCAAACGATGGATCACCATGGACTTGTTGTTCGGTAGTTTTGGATCAGATTCTCTGAATGGGAATGACATTGCGTAGTGCTGATCTGAAAGACAAACACCTTTCTGTACTATAGAAAGAAATATTTTGTCCTCTAAGTAAAGAGTTGATTCCTCTCCTTGTCTTTCATTGAAATCCATTTCCATCATTCGAGTGACATCATGAGGGTTGATAGCTTCTTTCACCTTGGTTCTTGAACAGAGTACGACCTCCATATACTTACTTTTGCATTCCTTACCAGATAATGGTAGCTTTGACAATGCTAACCTTGAGAAAATGTGATGACTCACTCCAATATCATCAGTGTCTGGAGCACTTGGGTCCACAATTCCGACGATTCCCCAACCCAGATCCATCTTCTGACCATATGGCTCATTGTTAGTGGGACGAATTATGTCTCGAGGTGTTAAAGCCCTGGCACAGTTGTAACCAATAAGGAAACCAACTTCAGCATCTTGGAGTGGTACTAGCTCATCAGCAATTTTATGCAGGTGTGGCCATTTCGTCGCAACTTCTGGTGTTGGTATGTGAGACCTTTTAGCTGGCGTAATCTCACGAGATTATGTCGTTGGAAGTGAGATCCGCAATGAGCTATTGTTGCCTCTAACCCGCGAGCCGTCAATCCTTTGACTTTGTACCAGATGGTCCCTTTGTAGACATTGTAGACAGGAGTAAATTCACCAGGGTACCATTTAAGTCCAATGCAGCAGAAGTATCCTCAAGTATGAAGGTGGTGTCGGATTGAGTGTAGAGTAACGCATGCGCTAACCTTTCAACTTCTAGCTCGTTTCAGTGCAATAACCAGACAGGAAATATCATTGGGCATTTACTGCTCTGACCTGTGGTTGAGGTGATTAATCCACTGTGAGCATTGAAATACTTGTCTCCAGACTTATCAGTGGTGTATCTTGATACGACTTTCAGAACAGTGTTCTGTTGTGACATGCTTATCTGTTTGCTATCTCCATGAAGTGCAGTTGGGTACCATCCTTTACATGTTGTACACACCTTTCTATGTTGACACACCTTGGCTGAAATGTCCTTTATCAACACAGTCAAAACAAAGACTTTTTTCTTTGCCAAAGATCTTTCTGTCCAGTAAAGTTTTGGCTCATTTCGATCTTCAGTCATCAATGCTATGCTCACCATCACAGAGAAAGCACAACTTGCCATCACTTTCAACTTGTACATTCACAATTCCGTGTCACTTCAGTGGAGAGAGAGGTAGCAACACCGACCTTTCTTTGATATATGGTATTCCTGAATGCTCACATTTCCAGACTTCTGGCTTTACCTATCGATTTCACAGTCTGGAGTGGTCACCAGATCACAAGCTATTTCTGCTTCTTTAGCAATAATCTCGACAAACATTGAGAAAGACGGAAACTGTTTCTTGTCTTCCTTCCAGTCTGAGACGATTCTTGCCCATCGCAAAGTCAGCCACTCAGGAAGATTAATGAGCAATTTCCTATTTCCTCGGCTGTCGTTAAGAACTTGAAGACTGTATTTTCTTCATGGCCGCTTCACACCGTCTCAAGAAATGAGCGTAGTTACGCAGAGCTGGGCCATCTCGTGATGCAATCTTAGGCCAATTGTCTAGTTTCTCTCTGAGTGCTTTCGCCTCAAGAAACTCCTCTCCGTAACGTTGTTCAGTGCCCTCTTTGCATCCTCGAATGTCTCAGCGGTATTGACAAGAAAATAACCTTCAATAGCCTCTTTCACAGCACCCCCTAGATATTTCTGGAGATAATAGATTCCTTCTGAATGTGGGACTTTCTTTCCTTCCATTAAAGTTTCAAATGCCGCTTTCCAAGGATAGGTTAGGGCGTTTCCTGTAAACAAATCAGGCTCAGGTTGGGGTATACATCTAAGGTTAACCAGATCAGCAAAGCATTTGGCTGAAGTAGACAGCTCAGTATTGTTCATTGTTGTACGATTCCCATTACCAGTGTTTTCAGCGTGTGCTTCATTTTCAGATTGTGGCACATCTTTGTGATTCTAAGGTCTGGCTCTGTTTCGGATAGATGTTTCTCGGTCTGGTAGAATGAGCTTTCTTAGAAGTCTGGCTCTGCACAGGAATTGCTGTTTTCACCATACGAATGATGATCCAAGTTTATAGAGTTCTGATCCGCTCGCTACACAGTGGTTGCAGACATAATTTTCAATGAACCGTTCCTTGTCGATATCAGGCAGTGATGGTCTATGTCTTTCATGTGGGAGAGAACTCTCTTCACATTCGAGTTCACAAAAGACATTTACTTTTGCCTGTGCCATGTCAAGCTCCTTCATAATTTGGAGTCTTTCGAGTTCTGCTTGATGTTCTGCTTGAACCCTTGCAAGTTCTGCTCTTTTCTTAGCTTCTGTTGTAGAATTTTGTTCTTGACGTTTTAACCAACTCGATGTAAATCCTGTTACTCAAATGAAAGCCACAATTAATTCACTGTCCACAACGGAAAGTACATTACATCAGATAATTTTATTAACTTGGTACCAAGGAGTACAAGCCACCGAGATGGTAAACATCTACAATGATTTGCACTAAACCAAGATTACATTTCCTGGCATTTATATGCTTTTGGGAGAGTGGAGGGGGGCTGATAAGCCTTAGGCAAAAGAACGCCGACTGCAATACGTGTCTTCTCGGAGAAAAGCGAATGACGTAATCACGGCAAAAGTTGCAGTGTTATCAACCAGGTCACTTTGTTCCAGAGCAAGACATTCCTTGTATCAACATTTAGCTCAAAAGACTCTTGGCTAAAGGAAAGCATCATTGAAATCCAATTTGACTTAGAGCATAAAAATTAAATTTATAAAGCACCAGTAACAATTATAATTGAGAGCACATTAAAATAATTATTTTCTCCACAATTCCCCCCTTTTTTCCTTATCAAGAAAATTTGAATAATTATATTACACAATATCGCGAGTTGCGAGACATAATGTTGTAACTGCATTTTTGGTGGGGTTGAATAAAATGGCTCTCATGTCTTTCAACACCATATTTCGCGGGTTGAGAGACATAATGTTGTAACTGCATTTTTGGTGGGGTTGAATAAAATGGCTCTCATGTCTTTCAACACCATATTTCGCGGGTTGAGAGACATAATGTTGTAACTGAAAATTTCCCATTTCCTGCAAATCGCTAATGAAAGATAAATATGGTGTTGTAAGACATGAGAGCCATTTTCATCGGTTTCGCCGGAAATGCAGTTACAATATTATGTCTCTCAACCTGCGACCATGCTCACCATACCCGTTCCTGGAGGAGAAAAGATATCCGTTACACAAGTTCAATCAACAATGGCAGCGAGTGCTCATATCAGAAGAATGCTGGATCACGACCATTTCAATAGTGTCCGAGCCAGGTTTGTGAGTGAGTTTCCATTTCCTTAGCACCCAACGGGAAACACAGTCGAAGCACTCCTTGAGCTGAAGAGAAGGTATATCTTGGCAGGTACGAGCTTGGGCCCGACACTGGGTTGGAGGAGACAAAAAGGACTCGAGAGGTGACCCAGAGTTCCAGCCCCAGCAGAGTTTGGGGCCTCGTAGCAGCAGTTTGTGCAATCAGGTTTGATTCACCAAGTGAACTGTGCACGTTGGATGCAGCCGTGATGGCTGCACGAGCCCCACCCGCATCACTGAACACATGTTGCAGATGACTCGCCGTGTGGACCTTCAGGGCCTTCGTCGTGCATTGAAGCAACCACGACAAGTTCACGATGTACTTGCAGAGCAGCAATTTGTTAGTGTGGCTGAGGACATCCCTCCAGACTTGCCTGGTCTTCCTGGCACCACGCAACGGCGACGTTAATACTTTGCCTTGCTGTGGTTTGACTTGTCCAACCTTCTCTTCAGTGGATTTTCCTTTTTTTCCCATCACATTGCTCATCTTATCTCCTCAGGAAGGGGGTACTTTCATGATCACATGTTGAATGCCCAATCACCCAAATCTGGGTTCTCCCCATCGTCCAATCTTTCGGTGGAAGTTCTTCCAAAGCTTCATTAGACGAAATCGTACATTGCATGGTTCAACTGCTCTCAACACTCCGAAACAAACAAAATCAAGGTTAAGCCTCATTTAAACATTAAGCATTAAACATCATGGGCTCATGTATTTCAACAAGACTGACAAAGGTTCTTACACAAGCATTCAACTTGCATTATATGTTATATCAATATTTTATCCCTTTCCTTGTTATTTCCCTAAACAACATGCTAAAATATACAGAAATCTCAGTTGTATGCATACTCAAGTCATTCATCTCATTTGCTATTTCCATGTAGCAGGGTTTGCTATGGTCTTTATCAGGGTTCCAATTTGCAATCAATAATTCTTTTCACCAAAATATTCCATCATCTATACAAAAATTATGAAAGTTAGCTACTTCTTTCAAGTCGATTTTGCACAGTTACCATTTTAACATTCATATCTGCTAAACAATTCACAGTTTCATTCACAAGCACATTCCAGAGGAACTGCCATTATTTATTTATTTATTTCCAGCTAACTTAGCACTTCCGTACTGATGATAGATGGTCAAGTCGGTGTTAGAAATACCTCAACTTACCTAAGTAAACCGTACAATAAGTACCACTTAATCAAAAATCACGTATTGACCAATTAATCAGAAGACAGATAACACAGGTAATATTTAAATTGGCTTGTCGCATCATTGCACTCTTTTCAATAATATAATTCTTTTATTCTGACCGATTTTACATTTATTTTATATGGTCATGTCTTCTGTACTTCGCATAATTCTTGTTTATCCTTTTGTTTGTCTTTCTACAAATTGTAGAGGCATTTTATTTAAATTACAGTCAGATCAGTACCAGCTCCTAATCAGTGAGAGCAATACATGGTACAATTCCTAATTCCATTTAATTGATTTCATGATTGCTGTTGGTCTCGCCATTCTTTCAGTCATTCTGCATTATGGTTATGAGTCATTCCATCTGAAATCACCAAATTTAAGAAAACGTTCCCAGTTGACCCCCTCAGATTTACTTTAAACTTTCATAAAATAGTTCCCAGGTATCAAAATGAAGCTGCGTAAAATTTTAGTTCCATAGAATGATGCGGTCAACTCCGAGATATTGAGGGTTGAAAATGTGGTTGTGGCCATATTTTTATGGTCGTTGCGAGCATCACAAAATGAACGGCTACTTTTAAACTCCCACAACTTTTTAAATATTAATGCTGGAGCCTTGAAATTTTCAGATTATTCTTCTATAACTGCTCTGTAAGAAACAAACATAAAACTGAGTATACCTCTCTTAAATTTTATGACCTGATCAGTTGAAATCCAGAAAAAAAATGTTGGTTTTGTATGAAGACCCAACTTTGACACCCCATATATTTTTATTGACCCATCCCAGAAGCTTGAAATTTTTTCATGTAATAACTGTATGGTAGTAGTATATGACAAACACTCTACCACTTTGATATTTGACACTTTTGTAAACTTGAATATGCTCTTTACAATGGTCAACAATTTGTAGTGGTATACCTTGTCATCTGTTTGCAATCCTCACCTGAATTTAGGGAAAAATGAAAATTTTCAATTCTTGAGGGATCATGACTGTATTATATATATATGACTGATTAAGAAAAGTAAACATGTATTTGAATACTACAACTATACAATTATTACCTGAAAAAAAATTCAAGCTTCTGGGATGGGTCAATAAAATATATATGGGGTCTCAAAGTTGGGTCTTCATACAGAACCAACATTTTTTTTCTGGATTTCAACTGATCAGGTCATAAAAATTAATAGAGGAAAACTCTGTTTTATGTTTGTTTCTTACAGAGCAGTTATAGAAGAATAATCTCTGAAAATTTCAAGGCTCGAGCATTAATATTTAAAAAGTTGTGGGAGTTTAAAAGTAGCCATTCATTTTGTGATGCTCACAACGACCATAAAAATAGGGCCACAACCACATTTTCAACCCTCAATATCTCGGAGTTGACCGCATCTATGGACCTAAAATTTTACGCAGCTTCATTTTGATACCTGGGAACTATTTTATGAAAGTTTAAAGTAAATCTGAGGGGGTCAACTGGGAGGCCTCCGGTGATATGAGGTGGAATGACTTATGTAAATACCATGCTGTTTTCCCTTGCAGTTAACTTATGATTCATAATCTGTAATGTTGACCAATCTGTCGATCAATTTAATAAAGCAGACCCCCTTTCAATATTAAGTAAGTACTTCAACTTAATATATTATTATCATGATTCAATTTTCAGTAACTTTTCCCTATCCTCAATTAACATATTAACAAGGTCCATAGGTACAGTGATTGACAATATATTAATCAATAAATACAAGTTATTAATAACCAGCGGCGTTCCCCACTGATATAACCAATCATTACTCTGTCACTTGAAGACCCCAATACATTTAAATTAGGATTATGAGACTTATATGATTAAATGTTTCTCAATTTGTAATCCCAAAACAAAAGTTTATATCAATTATAACCAAAAGAAACATGATGGTTCGTTCTCAATGAGTTCCTTGGTTTTTTTTTTAAATGAGCTTAGTCTGAAAGTAGTTAACACAGTAACCATACACAACCTCCATGTTTATGTATTTGACAACCAATCCGGTAAAAAGGTGTGTGGAAATCACTTTTCTGATTAATATCACATGCAAACATTCTCACATGTATCACTTGTTGGTCCTTTTGACCATAAGGTTATCCCCATCACGACCATAAAGATCAAAAACACACTGGTGTTCTAGGTTATTATAATTCACAAAATAGATTCCCAAAATAATTCAAAGCTAAGTTGCACATTCTTACATTAATTCACAGGAGTAATTAAACAAGAGTAGCATGGCTATCATTGTCACAGAGTGACTCTTTTGGAAGTCTTTTTCAGGCTCTCAGCTCTGCAAACCCCCCATGATGAGAGTTCCACTCCGCTCGGCCACAACATCGAGTTGCCGAGCTGCAAGACCACACCTTGGCCGCAGAGCATCCATTTGGGAACAAGAACTTTGATAACATTGTTTCATTAACCTGATGAGCATCCATTTCTTTCATGGTCAATGGAACTGAAATATCTCGGAAAAATAATGTTTAACCAATCTCTCTCATCACTATTCAGAATTCCATCAACATTTTAAATCTCTGACATTGTCCATCTTGTCCATTTCTCTCTCACCAAAACAGCAACATGCTGCAATATAACCAACTCACATACACGAGCCATCTAATCACGTCCTCTGACCTT
Source organism: Eptatretus burgeri (assembly GCF_056783735.1). Taxonomy (NCBI): domain Eukaryota; kingdom Metazoa; phylum Chordata; class Myxini; order Myxiniformes; family Myxinidae; genus Eptatretus; species Eptatretus burgeri. Next base: position 90,201,968 of record NC_140969.1, read on the forward strand.
TTAAATACGAATCCATTCCCTTTATCAAAACAAATAACTCCAATTTAAACCTCTGTTTTTAACCAGGTGTACAAAAATTGTGCAAATCATTTGTCAAAGTTGTCATCAGGCGAATAGCATTTAAATTGCAGCTCAAAACACTCCATCCACACATGTAGCTGGAACCTTCCCAATCTTTCTCACTGCTGTGGGGGAGGCATGGGAGATTTGACCTCTTTCTGCACGAGGTTAAAACTCCACCTTTTAGTGCATTATTCATCCAATCTCGCTTAAACAGCTTTATGGTCTATCATTGTGACAATAAAATATTTTCTTTTAAAATCAATAAATCAAAAATAAAATCTTCAGCATCTATCCAAGGTAGGGAACACACATTTATTCTTCACTGCTGCTAAAGCACAAACATTCCAGTTTCGTAACCTTGGGTTTTTTTCCCTCTGATAAGGCCTGCAACGGACTAGACAGCCAGTCTGTACACTAGGTTAATAGATCGATCATTTAAGAGGTAACATGATTTCGTTCATCTATGCAATGAATTCTGCCTGCCTTATTCGATCAAAGGGTTACACTGGGTTGTTTGCCATTGCCTTCCCAGCAGTAGTTCTTTTTGGCAGGAATCTGTCTTTAACATCCATCTGAGGGATAATTGATTCATCTGTGAATCGCCCATGTGCTGAACATCATCAAATCACTTTAAAATCATTCCAAATCACGTTTCGACATTTAGATCACATCTTTTAAGCACAATGGTTACAATTCAAATCAAAATTTTGGAAACATTTCTCACACGTCACTGGGCACGGAATGTGCATTTCAACACAGTAGCCCCCACTTTTTTCCTTTTGAATCTGCATATGAATCGGATTGAGGGCTCAGCACCCATAAATCTCTTCTAGCCGCACCAACAGCTGCCCAGCACTTAAACCTGTCGGGTTGAGTAATTAGACAACACCGGCGATAGCGAGCCTCCTAAATGGACTCCACGTTCGGAATATATTCCCCATTCACAATTGTTATCTCACAATTTATCCAAAATCCCTATGGCTTTAAAATAAAACTTCAACACTTGCATCCATAAATGGACTTCACTTCAAACAGACTCAGTGGAGAGGGTTGGCCCGTACAGGGAGAGCTCGCGACCTTCGCGTTATCAGCACTAAGCCAAAAATGGCCACAAGCCAAAGTGGCCTCGATACTTAACATGTTACCCCAAGATGAATCGAATGCATCATTATTTTATTATTATTATTATTATTATTATTATTATAACAGGTATTCAAATGATGCTCCGATGACACCATCCATTTTAGTATGGTAGCTGTTCCTCAAAAAGTGACTTTTCGTCGTCCGACAGTACTTATTTGATTTGTTGGTACCAATGTTTAGGGGAATATGTCAGCATTAAGAATTGGCCTGATGTAGTGGTCAAATCTATTGCCAAAGTGGTCAAATGGCGATCCAATATGGCTGCCACCGCCATTATCGAAAATCATACTTTTATAAATTACTCGGCACTAGAGTAAGATAGGAAGATAATTTCAGTGTCTACACCCACTAAATCAGGGGTAAGCTATCAAATGGTCATGCTTGCATGCTAAACTGGGCGACAGGCGGCCATCTCTTCAATATGGCCACCCCTGCATTTGATAAAAATGCTAATTTCTATGATTATTGGCCTACATAATGATGCTGGAACATAATTTCTGAGGTGACTCCCATAAAATCAGGTTCAGTGATTCAAATAACCATGTAAAGGCATTTGCAAATGCAATAGGTAATTTGGTTTCGGGGTTGGACCCCCCTGGGGGGCAGAAATGGCCCATGCCGCCATTACTGAAAAATACATTTTTGCTCATATCTCGGTACTCGAGTGTCATAGCATTATAATTCTTGTGACTATACCCACAATATCTGGGGAAAGAAATCCTATGGTCATGTTTGTGTAATGAACTGGGCAATAGGTGGCCATATTTCCAAGATGGCTGCCACCGCCTTTCAAAAAATGTCAATTTATGATAATATACCTATGTAATGATGCTGCAACAAATTTTCTGAGACCGTTACTACAATATTAGGCTCAGTAATTCAAAAACCCATTTAGTGACATTTGCAATATGATAGGGTGTTTGGATTTAGGGTTAAACTCTCTAGGTGGTCAAAAATGACCTATTCCACCATTATTAAAAAAAAAAAACTTGCTCATATCTTGGTACTCAAGTGCCATAACTTAGTAATCCTTTAATTGAGGCTGCAAGCACTTAATCTTGGGTATGTTATTAAATGGTGATCATTGTAGATTTAGAGGTGCAAGCAGTTATCATAAAAACACATTAATGCTTATTTTGGCACATTTTGATAATTACATCAGAGAAACCAAACACAGAGTCATTTATATTAACTCAAATATAATTTTATTATTTATTATATTCATCACCGTGACGGAGCTGGAATGACATGATTGGCATGGTATTCCAAATAGTGATATCATACATGAAACAAATTCCAATAGTTAATAGGTAATCAGTATAGTCCATATGCTAAGAGAATTCTATTTATTGCATAGCATTGCATCTACTCTTAATGAAAATATGTATGGATATTTGGCTATATATTATTGGAGAGCAATTCTGATCCTGGTATCCGATACGAGATTTCATGCATTCTTGAGAGAGTGTTCTGAATATCCATTTATGAAAAAAATGATAACAGCAAATTGTTGCAAAACTCTTGATTTCTTGAAGCAGCAAAGGTTTGTCAAATCTCCAGATTATGTCACGCATGAATAATTAATCACAATTTTATCAACCAACATCAGTGATAGATTAACTAGTTATTTGATAAACCAAATTGATCAATTGAATGCATATAACTTTGGAAATATTAGCTAGACACAATTATAGAGGGCAGGATTTTCTGAATGGAACTTCAAATTCAGATTCCCATATGCAGAAATCATATGGAACCCTAAAACTGATAGTGTCAATGACGCAAAACAATATTGACATTCAAGTGTTTGTCAAGCTACTCTGTCTCTGTCTCAGAGTCACTCAGTTCTGACAAGTCATCGTCTGAAGCATCATCATTGTCTACCGCTGCTGAGAATTTGTTTTGCCAAGAATTACCACCTTCACATTTGCAGGCCTGAGTGCAGGCAAGCTGCTGCTTTAAACACGAACATCTGCCCTGGCAGGCTGATTTTTCTGGGTCGCACAGACATCTTGTCAATTCAGTCAATGCCATTAGTGCTGGCTCCTGGGTCATCAGCACTGGTTCAATGTGGCCATCATCATCTGTGCTCCACCCAAAACCAATTGGTGAAGGCATGATAGGCTTTGCAACGACAGCCTTTCGCCAAACATATGTTTGATAACATGCTCGCATGGGATGCTGCCTGAGTGCATCAGCTGTAGGGGGCAGAGCTTCAGTCTGGGTTTGCTTCTTGCAGAAGAGTTGATATCTTAACTTATTAATTTCAGTGACTCTGGTAGTTGGATCATACATGACAATGGTAAACAATTCTACACAGTGGAATGCATCATCTGATAGGCTTGGCTCTGATCCAACCTGAGCTATCCCTTCAAACCATTCTGGGCATTTTTTGATTAATTTCCATGGTATTGTTTTGCCTCTTCCTGATAGGGCACTTGTGGAGTCGCATCCTATCAGAGCATGGAAAGCTGGCAACTGCTGACAGGCAAGTGGACCAATTTCCTGTGCTATTGAATGCAGAGGAATAAATCTTGCATGATCTTTCACACCGGTCCAAAACCAAACTTCTTTGGCAGTTAATGAAGCAACATGAGAAATATAAATGACTGCAACATCTGTGTCAGGTGATGCAATGACGATTCGTTGTACTGCCGTTCGGCTTACACGCAGAATCAGCCTTGTGTCAGCTTCTTCGTGTGATGCAGATAAATCTAGCTTATCTATAGCACCATCCTGGGTAATCTGGCGAGCAAGAAGGTGATCTTTGAATCCACCCGAGATGATAATGGTCTGTCCTTCCCGTAGTTTTTGTCCAGCATGACGGCACCAGTTCTCACTGATGAATGCCGCTAATTGTGCTTTGTTTGAGCCATCTTGCAGAAATTTGTTGAGTTGCTTGGAAATTGGCTGGCTTGGCTTGGATATAACAATCTTCATCCCTTGAACTTGCTGACGCCGAGTTCTTTCGCCGGCCTTAATGGAATGCTCCTCATCATATCTATCTAAGACTACATCAACCTGATTGCACATGCCATCCCTTATTTGTTTCAGTGCAGAATGTAACATGGTATCAGAGAGGTCTTTAAAGGTTTTTGCATCACACTTCTTGATCATCTGAAGAAGTGCCATGGCATCAATAAGCCAGCTACAGCTGCTTGGTGAACATGGTGGCAGAACATCCAGCATTTTACAACTAGTCTCAAGCTGATGCAGTAGCTGAGCCTTGACTGTTTTCAGCAAGGAACCCTCCATTTTTGCAAGGGACTGTGGAATACTTGACAGCTCATAAGAAAGCAACTCCTGCATGTCAACCCTTCTACCCTTTGCAACAATCAATATTCGAGCAAATAGATTCCGTTCTAATATGACAATCTTGGCCTTTCCATTTTTATCAACTACTTGCTTTCTTTTAAATATCTGGAGCTTGATTTTTGTGATCTTATCAAAGACACTCTTGGTAGTAGTGTTCATTTGTTCCTCTGCAAATAGCTTTGCAGCCTCTTTTCCTGCCTTTCTTGCATTTAGTAAGTCTTGCTCCACTTTTTGGCTGGCCAGTACCCCGGTTGCAATGTTTACTAATCTGCTTTCATTGTTGTTGGTATCCACTTGAAATGGAACCACCATCTGCTTAATAATTATGGATGTGATAACCTCAACATCTCTCTCATCCCATGCCATTCTTGTAGTTCCAAACTCTTTGTGTTTCCTTGCTCTTCTATCTTCATCAAGGTCACACATGCCCTTTACTGCAGGCACAGCCTCTGCATGCTTGTTAGCAGTCAGGAACCATCTCACTCGGGCAGTTGGTGATTGTGTTAATCCAACTACACCACCCTTTGTCTTGGAGTCACGACTCATTGATTGCTCTGAAGCCATATCTGACCAGACCTCGATCTTTTGATCCTGAAGTTACCCTCCAGAAATTGTCTATGGACAAGTGGTGCAGTTGTGGGCAACAGTTTCACATCAGCGAGATATACCATCGCCCATCGAGAATAATTGACATGGTCATAGGCGAAGAAGTATGGTAGCATTTCTGTAACAGCAGCCAGATGCATGGTCCAGTTGCCACTTCTCTCAGCACAAAAGAATTGCAGCAGAATTTCAATCATAACAATGTATTCCCTCAAAAAGGCAAATGTTGCTGACTTTGATGTACCATACTCTGTAAACTGTTCTAATTAAATGTTCTTTCTAGTTCGCCCATAGCTGCAGAAAGTCTCCTCATACTTTGTGAGCTAGCCTCTAAGACTTTGGAAGAGACTGCATTGGCACATTCTTGTGCAAGTACAGTCACCAGCTCTTCATCAAAGGTCACCTGGTCTTCATTTTTCAGACACCAGTCTCCAAATTCTTTCCACAAGTCTCTGCATGGCTTCATAGACCATCTTATGAGCTCGTATTGACCTATCGTACATTTTACCACGCATGATTGCAACAACAGTGGTAGGTCCAAATGCCTTGGACTCAATCAGGATATCTTCTAGCCCACTCTCAGCATGTCGTTTTCCAATGACTGTGAGGAATACCATTGCCATATGGAAGCCTCCAATTCTAAGTACAGTTCCCTTGAACTCATATGGCCTTCGCCATTGGATTTCCTTTGCCTTAGCATATATAGCCTCATCAAATGTTATCACTGAATTTGTCTGCCCAAGGCATTCCACTGCCTGCTGTACATACTTCATGACTGTATATATGGTCGAGAACAGCGTAGCATTTCCCGGAATCATGGGACAATACCCAACCTTTGTCACAGGAGTATGTGACTGGTGGATGGTTGTATTGGACGCTGTCCGTGCAGGGACACCTTGCGGGTCCCTTTGATGCCTTTCTAGATCAACCTGGAACAACTTTACTTTTTGAATTTCATAAACTGTTGAACATAAAATATAAAATCTACAGCAGGGCTGTAATTAAGTGGTTCAAAGTTTAACTTTTCAACCTTGCTTACATGTTTCAAGTATTTTTATTTGTACATTAGTTTAAAAAATGTAAGAAAAGTTACTGATTGCATTGATTGTAGCAATCTTGAAAAAAAGGATGCCAGTTGCACTTCTGAATCAATTATCATCATCATTGAACAGTTTGCCCCAGATATAGTGGGTATAGCCACAATAATTATCATGCTATGACACTCAAGTACCGAGATATGAGCAAAAATGTATTTTTCAGTAATGGTGGCATGGGCCATTTCTGCCCCCCAGGGGGGTCCAACCCCAAAACCAAATTACCTATTGCATTTGCAAATGCCTTTACATGGTTATTTGAATCACTGAACCTAATTTTATGGGAGTCACCTCAGAAATTATGTTCCAAACATAAAAGAGTTCCATGTAGGCCAATAATCATAAAAAAATTAGCATTTTTATCAAATGCGGGGCGGCCATATTAAAAATATGGCCGCCCGTCACCCAGTTTAGCATGCAAACATGACCATTGGATAGCTTACCCCTAATTTAGTGGGTATAGACACTGAAATTATCTTCCTATCTTACTCTAGTGCCGAGTAATTTATAAAAGAATGATTTTCAATAATGGCGGCGGCAGCCATCTTGGATCGCCATTTTGACCACTCCGGCAATATATTTGACCTCCACATCAGGCCAATTCATAATGCTGACATATTTCCCTAAACATTGGTACCAACACACCAAATAAGTACTCTCGGCCGACGAACTCGAAAACTAGCAGCCTTTTGAGGAACAACTACGAGAATATTTATTATGTATGCAATGTGCAGTGTTCAAAGCCAAAATAGCATCCCAAAACACTCTCAACAACATCTGCCCGCACAATGAATCATCAACACGTGCAGGATCGGTCACCATAGTATTCCTCTGGATTCGGTGCGTGCGCTGCACCTTTCCAGAGTCTTCACAATCTACGATGACGACCAATCTTTATCTCCATTTTGTTTTCCTCAGCACCACATGCAGATCAATGCAAATCAGTGTGCATACAAATCAGATATGAATACAAACATACAAGAGTTCCAGGTTGGAACACTTAACTTGCGTTCTTAACACAAAACTCAACCTTTCCAATCACAAAGCATTCACAAATCCGTAACACCTCCACACAATACCATACAACAATTTCACAGCAAGCAAACTTCCAGTGAGCACAATGAACAAACAGAAATACAAACAGGTAACACTTATCTATTTCCCACTTAACTATTCTCCTTGCCCGTATACCTGGGTCGGAACTCAGTTTCAGCATGACGCTGTTCGATATATTGCTTGCACACCTCCAGAGAGACAGCGAGCTGAACGCAACCTTCAACATGGCCTTTCAAGATCGGGTCTGCACTCCGAATTTGTCACCAAGAGGAGCTCTATCTCTATCTCTATCTCTATCTCTATCTCTCTCTCTCTCTCTCTCTCTCTCTCTCTCTCTCTCTCTCTCTCTCTCTCTCTCTCTCTCTCTCTCTCTCTCTCTCTCTCTCTCTCTCTCTCTCTCTCTCTCTCTGCGTAGTGTTTGCACTCCCTTCTCTCATCTTTAAGTACTCCTGTGGCTCCTCGTTGATCCTCTTCATTCCCCTCCAGAACTTTCCTCAGGTGATTCAAACAACCCCGATCAAACGTAGCATTCTCAGCGAAAGGCAATTTACTGTTCATAGTGCAAACGCACCAATTTGCAACGTCTCTCACATAATCAGGTCCGTATTTATCAAACATATATCTCGCGCATCTCCCTCTCCGTGGCCTGGGGCGGGTTGCCTCGGTATACATAATCTCATCACTCTTAAACAGCGTTTCCTATTTTTCAAACCGTTAACAGGTCACAAATACCATGAAATATGCACTTCAATATAATGAAAATACAATAAATGCTCAAAATAGAATAAATGCTGGCCAGCACTGTAATAAAGCAACTATATAGTACTGTTAGTTCAAACCACATAACCCTCAAACCCAATCACATTTTACTCACACTCACACACTCTCACAGCGAGCTGGGACTCGAACCCTTTTCTTTGTGGAGCTGGGACTCGAACCCCCCCCTTTCTTTTCGGAGGTGGGACTCCAACCCCCCGTCCTTTTGCTGTACCCAGTACAGCACAGTGAGCCGAGTAGCGAACTCGCTCAAGGTATGGCGAAGACTCAAACTCCCCGTACAGAGATCACTGATCTCTATTCAGCCCGTAGGCTTTAAGCAGACTCCAACCGCAGCGGACTCGAACCGCAGGATCCTCTTTATTTCTATCAATAACATTCTCCGACATGTACTTTCCTTTGTTTGAAGTACGTTACCTGCTAAGAAGAGCCCCGCCGTCAGGGATGGCATCTCGTTGGCATTCCTCCGTCCCTCCGGACCATGGACTGCCTCCAGGGATTTAGTACATCCGAGTCACGGCACCAATTGTTGTAGAATTTTGTTGTTGACGTTTTAACTGACTCGATGTAAATCCTGTTACTCAAATGAAAGCCACAATTAATTCACTGTCCACAACGGAAAGTACATTACATCAGATAATTTTATTAACTTGGTACCAAGGAGTACAAGCCACTGAGATGGTAAACATCTACAATGATTTGCACTAAACCAAGATTACATTTCCTGGCACTTATATGCTTTTGGGAGAGTGGAGGGAGGCTGATAAGCCTTAGGCAAAAGAACTCCAACTGCAATACGTGTCTTCGAGGTGAAAAGAGAATGACGTAATCACGGCAAAAGTTGCAGTGTTATCAACCAGGTCACTTTGTTCCATAGCAAGACATTCCTTGTATCAACATTTAGGTCAAAAGACTCTTGGCTAAAGGAAGCATTACTAACATCCAATTTGACTTGTAGCATAAAAATTAAATTTATAAAGCACCAGCAACAATTATAATTGAGAGCACATTAACATAATTTTTTAGTTTTGTTTTAATGCAACTGCTTCAGCTCGAGCTTCAGCTTTCGCAGCTGTTCAGCTTTCGCAGTTGATGCCTTTGAGGACCAAGAAGCATAAGATTTGGAGGAAACTCGACTACATTTAGAAACCCTTTCTGCCATAATGTTGCGTATATGATCCACAATAGATTTGGACAGATGGTAAATGTCCTACTCCATGGATTGATAGTACAAGTCAGTACCTGGATCCATGCTTTTGATGGTGTTAACTGATCAAGTACATCATGAGCCTTGAAACGTCATCCATGTATCTCTCGAGAACATCTCTTTGTGTTTAACAACATCCAAATCACTTGAATCTGACAACAGTCTTTCCATGCTTCTTGCCCTCTTGCACTCGTTCATAGTGGTTGATTTCAAATTATGTTGACGCTGAACTAACTTCCATTCAGTTTCGTCATCGGTGGGTTTGGGTTCTCGATCAGAGTGACGTACCTCCTCATCATCCCTCTGTGCGTGTGTGTGTGTGTGTGTGTGTGTGTGTGTGTGTGTGTGTGTGTGTGTGTGTTTACATCACTACTTACGTTAAACATGACTAATGGTTCTTCATCCGTACTCATTTACAATTTAAACAAATGATTACAAGTTCAGAACAACTTCCAAATAAACCTCCAAAAGTCAAAATTATAGCACTATGGAATCAGGTATGGTTAAAATGAATCACATCACTGTGCTGAAACAGAGGGTCAACACATGGCAGATGGCAGATATTTAAACCCATCTCACCACAGATAGTATATCTGCATCTGTTCTGATCTGTCCCCAGAACATCTGCTCAGAACATTAATGGTATTGTAAATCTTAACCGACTGACATTACAAGTACCTTTAATGTTTGGAATGATTTTCAATTTTGTTTGACTGCCAGGCAGGCAGTTGGCACGGTATGGCACCCTGCCCTGCTCACCAAACACTCTTCCTATGGTATCCAAGGCCATCTCCACTCATGGCTCACAGACTTCCTCTCCTGCCACAGTCAACATGTGGCACAAAATGGAGTTCTTTCATCCCCTCTTCCTGTCCAGGCTGGAGTTCCTCAAGGTAGCGTTCTGGGCCCTGTTCTTTTTCTGGTTTTCATCAATGATCTCTCCGACTCTTTGGAAAATCCTCTTTATCTCTTTGCTGATGACTCCACCCTCTGCTGTACCATCTGTCATCCCTTAGTCATCCCATCTGTCAAGCTGCAAGCAGCAGCTTCTTCGCTCTCTGCAGATCTGGATAAAATCACAAAAAGGTCCAACACGTGGAACATGTCTTTCAATCCGGACAAATATCACACTCTCACTATTTCTGTCAGAAAGGACAATTTTGAACCCCCCCCCCCCCATCTACTTTCTCAACAATCCTCTGGAAGAAGTCCTTTCTTTCAAGCTTCTGGGTCTCACTATCTGCCATAATCTTTCCTGGGAAAGCCACATTTCAAACCTCGCCTCCAAAGCCAGTCGCCGACTGGGAATCCTCCACCGTGCAAAGTTCTTCCTCGGCCCACCTGAGCTCCTGACCACTTACAAAGCTTGCGTCCGCAGCCTGATGGAGTACTGCTCTCCCCTCTGGGCTGATGCTCCTGCCTCTCACCTTTTTCGGCTTCACGCTGTGGAAACCAGGGCAGTTAAGATCATTGGCATCTCCCGCGATGAGGCTGAGTCTGTAGGCCTCTCACTCCATCACCACAGGCAGGTTGGTGGTCTTTCTGTCTTCTTTCGTCTCCTCTCCGGTCTCGCCCCCCTGCTCTGTCTGCAATATGCTCCCCCCCCCGCAGTATTTCCGCAGGGTGCTCAAGGTCCACCAGTAACCCCCTTCTGGTAAAACTACCAAAATCACGAAACACTGCTCACCTTCACTCTTTCATTCCTCTTTTTTCCCGCCTTTGGAAAAAACTCCCACACTCTCTTCAATCCCATTCTTTCCTCCAGGTCTTCAAAACAGCTTTTCACCACCACCTCTTATCTTCCCCCATCCAAAACCTCGATCTTTTCTACCCCCGTTAATCCACCTCAAACCCACCTCCTTCAAATTTCCTGCTTTCCTTCCTGAAAGTCCCTGTAATGTCCATCTTCTATTCCCCATGTTCCCCACCCCATCCCTCTCCCTTCCACAGATCACCTCATGTCTCTGTTCCCCACTGTTTTGTCCTTCCCTCTCCCACCCCTCGTCACATGCCCCCCCCCCTTTAGCTGTGTGTTGTGTGTAAGCTCTCATATGAGCCTCGACCATGCATATAAAAAAACCAAAAAAAAATTCAACTGAAACTTGGTACATGGCTTTATTATGATAATTTACAGAAGAAGTTCAAGTTTCAGAGAGTTTCGTCAACTTTTCACAGAGTTAGACACTTTTTGGACTTGGAAAATATCACATCGGGTAGGGGCCATGTATTACAAAGCAACTTTCACTCTCGTTGATTCTCATATCATCCTCCACTCCCAAGTTTAATATTCTTAAGTCAATGAAAGTGAAACTGAAAATAGACATCACCAGGAACTGGAATGTTTGTATTACTGTTGAATCCTTTGTTTTCTTCCACACATTCAGGGGATCACAAAGCCAGTGGGTAAACCCATGTCCATATGGAAAGAAAAGGTCATCCGTTGTGCTCTCTGTCGAATTTCAGCCACCACCACAATCTTTATCAAATTCTCGCAGTTTGAGAAAGGATGCAGTTTAATGAAGTTTTTTTCAGTTTCAGGATTCAAAAAAACCCACAAGATATCATGTACGTTGTAGTTTCTCATAATGGGGTTGTATAAGGAATTGCAATGTATGCTCTGCACAAGTCTGCTCATTGACAACGCCAACTAAAGGCTTCACAGTGGAGCATGATCATGATGTCGGGCTCCTAAATTTCCTTCAGACTCCAATTAAAACCCCCAAAAAGGAAACCGAAAAAAAAGTCGAACTCATCCGTTTGCCTTCAGGGACATGGCGGCACACGTCGCTTGCTCTGGCAATTAGAGCCTTCTTGGAGGGGAAGGAGTTGTTCCTTTACCTTGACGGAGAAGGAATTATGGTGGTTAAAATCCATGCGGCTAAACGTGAAATTAAGCACAAAAAAGTGCCATCGACTTGAAGATCTTTTCAAATGGGGAAAGGCTCAGTTGAACTGTTTGGTGACAAAGTGGCCTCCATCAAGGATTATGCGAACGTGTGCACTATGTCTGCTGTAGTCCCTACAAATGACTGGGAAACATAGGGCCTGTGATGAGCTATCATGTTTATCCTTGAAGACTGCCTGCCATTCACGTGTGACATGAGAATCACATTGGCAGGTGAAGTTGTTTGCAGTAAAAGAGCTGTTGCCCAAATAAGAACCACACTCTGAGAGAGCAAACCTGCTTGAGCAAATCATGGGTGTCAAGGGATATACATTTTCTACTCATAGTTCCAGCAGAAATTTCTAATTAGTCTCACCCCGAAGGGATTGCGAGATGACTGCAACGGGGACTTAGGAAGGACTCCCTGTCTGTAGAGGACTGAGGAGGGACTCCTCATGGACAATATTTTATTGAGAACTCTGACATCATAGGTCACATGGTATGGCAGCCATATTTGACTGAAAGAAAAAATTTGAACGTCTTATCGGAAAGCATTCAATGAAAAAACAAAAAAACTGAAAAAAAAAAAGTCATCAACTCCACATGGGTATATTGTTATGGTGCCGGGTACGGTGGCGAGGACGACCGCTAGACGGATCAGTTGGGCCGTCTCCCACCGAGCACCGGAATTGAAGGTCGTCACTCCGGATAACTCCGAAGTCGACGGGTCGCTTAATGGACCGTGGACGCCAATATTTCGACCACACGGTTAGGGTCTTTTTGTCTGATTCCAATTTACCTAATTAGCCACACGGTCTAGCTACCGGCAAAGCCACACCCTCCGCCGGCTTTGTCCGAACCGAGTCGCTGTTACCGACTCGGATCCGGCGTAACCGAGCGGGAATTACCAAAGCCGCGCCGGTCCAAATGATAATTTACGGCACAATCGGCCATCTTGACTCTCAAGCCCAAACCATACTGGGTCAATGAAAGAAAACACAGACAACGAACTGGAACATTTAACAGTTATATATTTACAATGTAAGAGGGAGGGAAACACAGAGCAGACTTAATCACGAATATGCAGGAAGTATTTACAATGATCCAATCACTTAAACGATTTCCATTTATCAGACTGGCCACAGACAGACACACACACCCAAAAAGAAATGGATTTCGTGGGTCTTTATTCGGCCCTTCAGCTCAGGACGGAAGGCGAGCTGAGGGTCAGAATCTGGCCGGGTACCTGGCCGCCTCGTGCGGGTTTACCAACTCGCACTTGTGGAGCTCGGAGTCCGTGGAAGGGAACGGGGATCCCAGCTTGAGCGCAAACCACCATGGTGAGACTTGAACCCACGAACCAGAATCCAATGATCCCACGATCCTGGCTGCCACAAACGATGATACGAGAACCACGAAACATCTCCGCCACGACCACCCCCACCACGATCACCAACATGACCAACATGACCACCGACCACGAAGAAACCCCGTAAAAGAAGACCGCAGACCAGACCAAAGAGCCCTGACCAGACCTCAGACCCAGATCGCAGACGAGACCAAAGACCCCTGACCAGACCGCTGACCCAGACCGCAGACGAGACCACCACTGAGCAGCTCACCACCTTTCTTATTCCTCCCCCCGGGCGGGTGGAGGAATCCGCTCTGAGGTAACTCACCTCCGGATTGGTCGGGGGGCGTCGGGCGATCGGTGTCCTCCCCTCATTGGATGAGGCGAACATTCCATCTGGCCGGGGCAGGGTCGGCTCTGAGGCGATCCCACCCCCGATTGGACGAGGGGAACATTCCATCTGGCTGGGCGGGGTCGGCCCTGAGGTGATCTCACCCCCGATTGGAGGAGGGGAACATTCCATCTGGCTGGGGCGGGGTCGGCCCTGAGGTGATCTCACCCCTGATTATGTCAGTGGCCTCGAACACGTGCGTTATGGCGCTGAAGGAGTGAAGGGGGTTGATGTAGAAAACTAACTAGAAAGAAACTCGCAGCACACACACATGAAATTCCCATTAGATATTGGGGAGAGATTCTAACTACCCACATATACTTAACGAAATAACTAAACTTTGGGTCAACTGTATGTGTGAAGGCGAGTGGTCTCCAGATTCGTAACAAGAAAGGTGATAACGATGATGTCATCAGTGAAGTGGAATTTCAATTATAATTGGTTGAATCAAAATCCTTATCCCAAAAATCTGAAACTTCATACTGTTGTTATATTGTTATATCTGATCGACGACCCAATGGGAGTGAAGAATTAAATGTATGACATCATCGGTCACATGGTCTGCTGGCCATATTGGATTGACAGTAAAAATGTAGAACCACCTAACAGATCGATGCAAAATTTCATGCATATTATCGACGAGTCATGGGGAACACGGTTTGAAAAAAATTTCATATTCATCTTCATTGACGCAATTTAGCCTCAATGTGCACAAAGGTGGTTGTTAAATATCCCAATAATCAATCAATAATCAATAAAGCTACGGATAATGGCAATGTATGTGACATAAGAGGGTGCATGGATGATACTGGAATATGGTCCATAATACAGGAGCTGTGGGCCATAATAGTAACATGTTTAGTTAAAAATAGTATTTTTGTTTAGAATGAGCACGTGAGGTGAGACTAGGTGCTCTATTGAGTGTCATTCCAGTTTGTTCATGGATCTGGTGAGAAATCGCCTACTTTTTTTGCTAAAGACACCATGGCATCTTTAATGTCCACCGACGACCATCGTTGGCAGATGGGTCCTCCAGCAGAGCATCCCTCTGATAGACAGCTCACACATTGATGCCTCGCCTACATGCTCATGCATACCAAACAAATATTTGGCCCTTCATTTAACTTCACATCCCCATATTTTTACCATCTAATCCTCGAAGCAGGGAATTGAGCTAGGGTATGAGAAATACCATGGGATCTTTGCTGCATCTTTTACCATGCATTAAAGGGTTCATAGAGCAAGCAAATATACTCCCAGGTGTTCACACATCACATGTGAATGGCTACCCTCAGCTAGCATGAAGGAGCAACCAAAGAAACCCATAATAAGATACGGTAAAAGGGTTACGTTCCTGGACAATTCCGCAATAGTTAAAACCAATTTTGTATGGTAATAAGGGGGATTGGTTCCCAGGCTTCCAGAAAATATAAAGGAAGCTGGGCAACTCCCAAAAATAAACACATCACAATTAAAATAAACATATCAAATGAATATAAATCGGCTTTGAGATCAAATTTACTGCTGCTGTTGAAGCAGATTAAACATTTAAAGCAGATTAAATGCAGCCCTTCCCTTCTGTAATTTGTCAAAATCCCCATCGCTCTGATGTACCATCATCCTCACAGAGTGTCAGTTCCACGGACATAGCTTTCAGAGCAAGAGCTATACTCAGTGGTTTGTTATTGCCTTCTCAGCAATAGTTAGGGCAGGAATTTGGAATTTGTTCATGGTGCTGGTGATAGCTCGCCTACTCTTCACAAAGGACACTGTGTGGTCTTAAATGACAACCAACTGATGCTGGCAGATGGGATGCCCAATTAAATTTCCATCCAATGGACGGCACACACACTGATGAATCACATTTCCTGTGAAACACCGGAATGACAGTTTATAGCCGGGTTGGGATTTCAACCCAGGCTAGACAACTTAGAGGTGTGTGTGTGTGTGTGTGTGTGTGTGTGCGTGTGTGTGTGTGTGTGTGTGTGTGTATACTTCTAGGCTCCAGGCCATCCTGACAGCTCCAAAGCCCCCACCTTTCCTCCTCTATTAGGTAATCTCTTAAATTGTTTCATTTTGAAAGCTGTCGATGTGTTCCTTTTATAAATCGTTCTGCAGCTCCAAGCATCAGAAAATAAATAAAAATAGAAAGCATCTGAAAATGCAAAGCCTGTCCACATCCAATTTATATTTGAATTTCTTCTTTCGTATGCTAAACATGACAAAAACAGCTAAGAACTAGAGGGGGAGCACTCGGGAGTGTGCAAAACCTCCGCTGCCAATACTGCTGGGTCACTCAAGTGAACCTTGTATCTTATTCATTAAATATGATGTCAACAGTGCTGACAGAGTTATAGTTCTTTTCTCCAACATTTTTTTTTTGGGGGGGGGGGGGGTGGGAATCACGTAAAACATATAGAAATGGAAAAAAAAAAATCGAAATTTTGTTGAAATTTTTTTTTCTCTAACAATTTTTTTTTGGGGGGGGGGGTGGTTGGAAATCACTTAAAACATGTAGAAATGCAAAAAAAAAAAATTTTCTCTAACAATTTTTTTTGGGGGGGGGGTTGGAAATCACTTAAAACATGTAGAAATGCAAAAAAAGTTTCTCCAACATTTTTTTTTTGGGGGGGGGTAACAATTTTTTTTGGGGGGGGTGGAAATCACTTAAAACATGTAGAAATGCAAAAAAATAATTTTCTCTTTTTTTGGGGGGTAACAATTTTTTTTTGGGGGGGGGGTTGGAAATCACTTAAAACATGTAGAAATGCAAAATAAAAATAAAATTTTCTCTAACAATTTTGGGGGGGGGGGGGGTGACCAAGTCCAAAATTTAATGGCATGATTCTTGGACCATACCTTAACCCCCCCCCCCACCAAGTTTCGTCGAAATCCGTTGAGGAGTTTTTCCGTAATACTGTTCACAAACAAACAAACAAACAAACAGAAAGGGGGTGAAAACAGTAACCTCCATCCATCTTCGAAGATGGCGGAGGTTAACAATACAAAAAAATTCGACGATTATAGGCGACCTTGACCTTTTGACCTCAAAAGTAATAGGCTTCAGTGACCCTGTCATCAAATATCAAGTCAATCAGATGCAAATTGACGATTTTGAGCTTGACCTTTTGACCTTGTCAGAACACAGGTTACACTGTGAATTGTGTCACTGACATATTGATATGACTGACATATTGATATTTTATGTAATCTTGGCCTTTGACCTCTTGATATAAAAAAACAAACAATCAGCTTTGAGCTTTTGATTAGTGAACCAATTCAGTGACCCAATATGCAAATTATTAAAATTTCAGGTCAATCGGACAAAATTTGCAGATTTTATGTAACGTTGACCTTTGACCTCTTGATCTTAAAAAAACCAAACAATCAGCTTCTAGCTTTTGATTGGTGAACCAAATCAGTGACTCAATATGCAAATTCTTAAAATTTCAGGTCAATCAGATGAAATTGACGATTTTATGTGATGCTGACCTTCGACCTTTTGACCAAATTATTAATTTGCCTTCTCCACATTCTCATAATAAAGCTTTTTTGAAAATTTGATGACAAGATCTCAAATGGTAAAAAAGTTACAGCCTGGACAGACACACAGACAGACAGACACACATAAGTGATTGCAAAACCCTGTCTCCTGTTGCGTAGAGGACGGGCTAATAAACGCACTCTCACCTGACCAAGTTTATCCAAAACCTTCACTTTCTGAGTCAAAGACATCACTTTCCTTGTCTTTTTAAAATTTGGTTCACCACCAGCAACAGTTTTCCTCTTGGGAGCCAAGGTTAAAAATCATTAAAGGCAAATAATAACCAAAAACAAAGGAATTTATTACGATTACACAGAAAATTACACCAAAGGTAGTGTTGACTCGGAGATAGGTGCAGTACGGTTGTGTACCCGCTGCATATTTCAATGACCACCTGCACCGTGGCAGCTCCGCTGATTTACAGTTACATGTGTAAAGTGGAATTGTATGGGTAAAGTCGATCACTTCTTTTGTCCATCGTTTTACCCTTCAGCATCATGAACAACTAAAGCCTCGTGGTGGGAGATAACCGTCACGACGCATCTCAAAAAACTGCGATTGGTCGAAATTAAACCCACGATAACTAAATCGGAACACGAGGGGGGGGGGGCATCAAAACCCGCGATATTTAAGGGCTTACTTTACATCTCAATCCACAATCTAAATACAGATGGGACAGCTTACCTTATGCCCAATACAAAAGACAGCACAACCTGCCAGCATGACACAAAGAGTGCTAATAAATTATTAGACTCCAGAGTAGAGGAAATCCAAGATCAGGCAGCTCAGGGTTTGAGAGAAACCTACATTCGGTGCTTGGACAAATGCTCGCTCTTTTCCAAATATGGACCAAACTAATCATAATGTCTGACAAAATGCAAAATTAAGATTGACATCCACCCCTATGTTGTAAAGTATTGCACAAATCTCTTTGTGGAGTGGCACATACAACCTATTGTGCATTTAGTGATACAAGCATCAAATTTGGCATAGAGATAGAACAATATATTGTGAACAGTTCTGGATCTTGAGGCATCGTGGATTTGTCCACTAACGGCCGTGGCAGCCATTTTACAAAATGGCCGCTAGCGGTTTCAATCAGTTCACTGACCGGTTGAACTGTTTTCCAGAAGTTGAAAGTGAAGCCAAATGAACACACGGACACATATAGACATGTTGGAGAACAAGACCCAAATGATTTGTGCAGTGTAATTTGTCAAATTTGTCTCAGGAGGTCAATGCAGTGGTCGGTTCAGTAGGTTCATACACTTCCTGTCCACAAAGCTGCAGGACGATTCCTGTCTGGATCTAATGTGGGATACCTACACTGAGGATTCGCTGATAGGCACAGCAAGAACAAAACGTGGGAAAGGCATGTGCACACGTGTCGTATCTGCAGCAGCCATATCAGGAAATTGGCAGAACTTCCTCCGCATGGATTGAAACAAGATTGAACTGTTCATGTTCCTTTCAGAAGCTGCCATCAATGAAGAGGACAAATAGCTTGTCATCACTGATGGAGAGGGAGTTCTCAGCAAGCCACCACTGGAGGATCTGGCATCACTTGCTCCATGCAGCTATGAGGAATCCGACAGTTGCATGTTGCTGCATGCATCACATGCTGCACAGGATGGCCACCACAAGATACTGATCTGGATGGATGACTGACGTGGTGTTGGCTGTGTCTGTGGCACAGGGGCTGCGACCAGAAGATGAACCGTGGATGACATTCAGAACTGGAAAGAGGTTCTGGTAATTGGCATCGCACAAAATGGCAGCTGGGCTTGGATCAGAAAAGGCCCAAGCAATGCCGATGTTTCACGTTCTAACAGGGTGCGACACCGTGCCCAGCTTTGCTAGGTATGGTAAGAAGACTGAGCCATCTTGGACGTGCTCCGGGAATTAACAGATACACTACTGAAGGTGTCATCGGCACTAAGCACCATACCAAAAGACGTCCTGCATTCCATCAAAAGGTTTGTCATCCTCTTGTGTGACCAAAAAAGCACCAGCACTGACATAGATACAGTTTGCAAGAAGCCGTTTGCAGAGAACAACAACGTGCAGTTGATTCAACCAACAAGGGCAGCTCGAGAACAGCAAATGAAGAGGGCAACCTCCCTTGGATATAATGTGTGGGGACAGACACTTCGATCATGGCCAGAGCTTCCTTCAACAACCAGCTGGGGCTGGACCAAGACTGATGACGGCCTGAATGAGCCACACTGGATGACTCTACCTGAATCAGCCAAGACCTGCCAAGACCTCGTGTCCTGCAAGTGCAAGATGGAATGCGTGAAGCGGTGCAGTTGCATAAAGGCTGCATTTCGATGTACGGCCTTGTGTGTTTGTGAGGGGCAGTGTTCTCAACACTGACACTGATATCCCAAGAGACATGGTTGAAACATCGACTGTGACAATGTTGGGGCATTTACAGCTTGATTCAAAATTCAAGTTAATGACTTTTGTTGGAGCCTGTGTATACCATAGAGATTTCTGAACAAAACAGTCTCATGTAAATATCAATAGATGTCAATAAAACTACGTTAGTGTGCAGTTTCTAAACATCCATCACTAAAAAATACCTCATAATCTTGCAGTGTTTAATTATCCCCACTTAGACCACCTACTTCCTTCCTCTTACTTGATCAATTCCAAAAAGTAACTCTGTCGTCCTGTGGCCATTTTGTAAAATGGCTGCCACGGCCGTCATGTTACCTCAATGTCCACATCTGTTCACAATATAATGGTCTATCTCTGTGACAAATTTGATGCTTATATCGCTAAATGCACAATTGTTGTATATTTTTCAGCTATGCCGCCCCACTATCTGGCATATGTGTGCCACGTTGCACCAAAGCATCCCATCCAAAGAATTCATTTTCAGCCATGTGGCAGGCCGACAACAATGAAGCCGATAATTCGTTGGGGATACTCGAACGACTGCAAGTGTTAGTTCTGCAAGGCTTTCCGAGCCAGCTTCCTGCAGAAGCCTGCAAAAAGAGTTTACTGGCCACAATAGCTAAATTGTGGGTTCCTGGAGCTAACAGATTGAACAAGTTTACTGAAGTGTGAAAACAATGACTTGGTGTTCAAGAGGTCACTGGAGGGGTCAAGTGCTTACCGGAAAGGATGCTTCCCTCCTTTTGAAACCTCAACCCTCTCACCTCCTGTTCACCTGACATTGATTCTTGCTAGCAGTTACACTGAATTATTTAGGGTCATGGCAATCAGGTTATCCATCGCACAAAGCACTGCCGAATGACGAAGTATTGATGGACCGGGCATGGTGAGAGAAGGAGGGCAATGATTGTGAGGTCGACGTCAAGAAACGTTCACAGCCATGTCAAAATGTCCATGCTAATTATAATGGGTCCAACGACTACACACTGTAGGGGCAAGAGACCTCTGTATAGTTTTCATGGCAACTAAAATAATATGTAGTCTGAGTCTGGTGAAACTGTTTCAAATCCATTTAACAAAGGCATTTGTGCACTATATCTAATTATATGAAGCTCATTCTCACCAGTGACTGAATCACTCACTCACTGACTGATATAAAACATCGGTACCTTCCGGGGAACAAAGAAAGCTGAAATTTTGTGTGCCAATGGACATCGAGGCTGATACACCAGGATATGTCACAGAACCTGTGTAAAGCGTCCAGAAATGGAAAATATAAATAAATGAAAATAAATAAATGTAAAAGAAGAAATAAAATAAATGCAGGTGAGTGACCCGAGACGATGGAAAAGTTCGGCAATTTTGTTTGCCGACGAAAATCGAAGCCGATACACCAGAAAACAATCACAGAACCATAGGAAAGCATCGGTAAATGAAAATATAAATTAATGAAAATAAATAAATGAAATAAATATTGGGTGGTTTGAAATAAAAATGGTTTATATCATTCTGTCTCTCACAAGTAGAACTAAATGAGGTATTGTAGCACTGTGCTAATTAAGTGCAAGTCGATAACCTAGATTGGAGGTACGCACACTCTCCTCTAAGCTGTCTAGCCTGGGTTCAAATCCCGAGCCAGCTAAAACTGTCATCCCGGTGTTTCACAGGCAGGATGATTAATCGATGTGTGTGCTGTCCCTAGGATTGACGTCAAACGGGTGTCACGTCTACGACATTAAATATCGTAGACATTAAATATCCCACGGTGTCGTTGGCGAAGAGTAGGTGAGCAATCGCAGTCACCAAGAACAAATTCCCACCACCTTCAATTGAAGGCCAGCCTACCACGCCTGGCCAACCAGTTGGTGAAAGACTTGGGCCAAAAATGTTATCTGGCCAAACTTACAAGAATGTGGGAATAACTGTCATCATGCAAATGACGTCTTCTGTCATCGAGCCAGCAAGCTGTGAGCAAGAACTCCTATTTATTGCCACATCCGATGCAATTTAAATGCTCTAATCGTGACAAGGTGCTCCGTTTGAAACTGTTTGTTCGATATATGTAGCTTTTTGATGAGAAGTTGAACACCTATATGAGAGTTCAAGACACTGAAGAGGGGCACATAAGCTATGCTTTAGATCTCAAAATCCAGTAAAGCAGTAAATTCACTTCTGATCAGAGGAAAATGGGGGAGGAGAGCAAGACAGAGGTTGGACAGAGGGATAGATTCCACTTTGAAAACGAGGTCACGCGGTACTCATCTCAGTAATCTCAATAATTGAATTTACTGTTCAATCCCAAGACTGAAGTTGTATCAGAAAACTTTGAATGGTCACCACGCAGAAAGGATGATGAATGCTCATGTCCTTTTATGACCTTCCCGAAGTGAGTCCTCTCTCAAAAAAAGTTTCAGAGCAACTACGCAGCTTCAGGGTAATCGCATTCTTTTGTGAATGAACCACGTGTATGGTTATCTCTGTGCATTACTTGGAAGGGCAATCACTGCTGCGAGGTAAAGCTGAAGAAGGGCACCATTAGCGATGGAAGTGCCGGCATGCCGCAGGAGCACTTTTGCACTGCAACTCCCTCTGGGGGCCCTCCGACAAGTGCAGTGCAGGATGGTGTTTGACCCCCACTGTTTGAAGCAGCTACAATGCCTTTTGGAAAGAGGTGAGGGATTTTGCTTGCATGCTTCAATTATCGGGCCTTTGTGCAATTTCGATGACGGCAACGACATTATGACTCAGTGGTACAAGAATAACAAATAAGTATCACGTGAGATCCCTTTGTTTTGGAGAGCCATCAAATAAGTTTTTGGTTTTTTTTTTTTAAACAAACCATGGCAGCTTTTAGTTTCCAAGCAAATATCCCACCATGTGTCCCCACATGTAGAGCTGGCCTTGTCGAGTAAGTAATTCATTGAGAACAGGTAATGGCAGTGCTGCCCCGCAGTGTGGCAAATGCCACAATGTGCCTTCTGTCTCCGACATTACGACTCCATCTTCATTTCGACAAAGCCTGCTTCGGTTCCCGACGAACATCTATAGCGTTTCTTCAGCCATGTCTCACCTGCAATCTATTCGGTTGAAGACAAGCTTCTCTGTCGTTGTAAGTGGATTTGAGAAAGCACCTTAGTACCTTTAACTAGCGTCACTGTCCGACTCTAGAGACTGTCCGTCACTGTCCGAGAGGAGAGAGAGGGGAGAGAGAGGGAGGGAGGGAGGGAGGGAGGGAGAGAGAGAGAGAGAGAGAGAGAGAGAGAGAGAGAGAGAGAGAGAGAGAGAGAGAGAGAGAGAGAGAGAGAGAGAGAGAGAGAGAGAGAGAGAGAGAGAGAGAGAGAGAGAGAGAGAGAGAGAGAGAGAGAGAGAGAGAGAGAGAGAGAGAGAGAGAGAGAGAGAGAGAGAGAGAGAGAGAGAGAGAGAGAGAGAGAGAGAGAGAGAGAGGAGAGAGAGAGAGAGGAGAGAGAGAGGAGAGAGAGAGAGAGAGAGAGAGAGAGAGAGAGAGAGAGAGAGAGAGAGAGAGAGAGAGAGAGAGAGAGAGAGAGAGAGAGAGAGAGAGAGAGAGAGAGAGAGAGAGAGAGAGAGAGAGAGAGAGGAGAGAGAGAGAGAGAGAGAGAGAGAGAGAGGGAGAGAGAGAGAGAGAGAGAGAGAGAGAGAGAGAGAGAGAGAGAGAGAGAGAGAGAGAGAGGAGAGAGAGAGAGGGAGAGAGAGAGAGAGAGAGAGAGGAGAGAGAGAGGAGAGAGAGAGAGAGAGAGAGAGAGAGAGAGAGAGAGAGAGAGAGAGGAGAGAGAGGAGAGAGAGGAGAGAGAGAGAGAGAGAGAGGAGAGAGAGAGAGAGAGAGAGAGAGAGAGAGGAGAGAGAGAGAGAGAGAGAGAGAGAGAGAGAGAGAGAGAGAGAGGAGAGAGAGAGGAGAGAGAGGAGAGAGAGGAGAGAGAGGAGAGAGAGAGAGGGGAGAGAGGGGAGAGAGGAGAAAGAGGAGAGAGAGGGGAGAGAGGAGAGAGAGGAGAGAGAGAGAGAGAGAGAGAACCAAATGCTTAACGCTGCTTTGTGTTTCATGCTCCGGGTAATGAAAGTTCCAGCTTGTCATCCTCATCGAGCAAACAGCTCATGGTGTTGGTTTCCCAGATTCAAATCCCATGCACTCTGTTGATTTATTTCATTGTTTCCTTGCGTCCTCAAATGAATGTACAAAGTACACCGACCTCTCTTAATGTCCTTGTCCTGCATGCACGTGATCTGTGGAATGAAATGGACAAACAGAAAAGAAAACGATGACATGAGCATGAAGAAGATGGTTCTGGACTAAAAAAATTAACTCTCCACCTACTTCACAACAGACAAGTGTCTATGAAAACTAGTGTTGGTCACATGAGACAAATAATTTTATCCACGGAGAGTTGATAAAATAGGACGGAAAGTGTAATTGACGTTTCGAGCATTAGCCCTTCGTCCTTTTACTCCGAAGAAGGGCTAATGCTCGAAACGTCAACCACCCATTGCTTCCCATGGAGTTAAACACACACTTATCAACTTTCAATTGATAAAATCCATTGTCTCCACTGTTTCCATGACATACTGCTGACATAATCATTGCTCCGAACAGCAAGCAGGCCGTCCACTGAACATGGTACTGGCAGGAATAGAGGAAAGGGGCATCCATTTAGTATGTACCTAAATATTGTACAAATTTTGAATGTTCACTTGGACACGCTCTCTCTGTATCTGTTCCAAACTTGTCATTCTCCTCCCTTCCTGTTACTGTAGCTCATCCAAACTCTTTCCCTTCTCTCCCTACTTCTCCCATATTCCGAGCCCTCCACAATCTCCCATTCTTCTCCCTTTTTCACCATTTTTTGTGTGCAAATATCAGCTCTTGCAACAGGGAGTTTTGTCAAAATAGTCCCCTCCTAAGAATGCGTATCATGGAGTATGATAGTGCTCTCTATGTAAGGATGCCACGGTGAAAAAAATGGCCACCCATTCAAATATGTACAAAATGATACGCTTGAAAACTACGATGGAGTGAAGTCATAAGCATTTAAAAAGCCATAACTTTTATTCTTGAACATTTTCATAACCAACAGGAATGAAAAATACACCAAATCACACCGTTAACCCTTTGAACTCTGAGCTCCTTGGACTTTCAGCTCCCCAAACCCTGGGCTCCCTGGAGAAAAATCCAGCCACTCGGGTTGATGGAGGTTTGAATAGCAGCTGGTAAAACGGCCACTAGGGTTCAGAGGGTTGATGAATGGGTAGGTAAGTATGTGGGAGAGGAAAACTCTCCAGATCGTATTCTTTATAAATGCAGCATCGGAAGTGAAGCAAACCACGAACGGTCAATATCACTAACACCTGGGCCAGGTGGTCCATACTGTCCCATTTTGCAGCTATGAATATAGGGGTACAGTCCGATACAATTTCAGACCAAATGATGGTACTCATAACATTATTTAGGTAGTCCGAGAGGACTATGCATGGTAGCGTGCTGACGATTCAGCTGTCTCATCTGGGTTTGATTCCTGATCGAGCGATAAACTGCGAGCTTGATGCAAAGGGCCATTGTATTACAGAGTGCTCCATCCCTCGAATGGATGTTAAACTCCGTGTTCCATCTGCCAGCATTCGTTGCCAGTGTCCTTCATGAAGAGTAAACAAGTTATCGCCGACACCCTCACCAAACTCCAAATTGCTGTCAACTTCAGTCGAACATCAGGCCTGGCCAGCCTGTTTGCAAAAGATTTTGGTCAAACATATTCCCGAGCCATCCTCACAAGAGCATGGAACAATTGGGGGCATGCATAAAATAGTCATGTAGCTATTATAACTCATACATGACTCATGGTTTAAACATCCCATCAAACAAATCACAACAAAAGCTGGAATCTGCGTTACACATTGATGTACTTACCTTCCATACTTTCGGCAGGGACCACAATGAGAAAGGAACTATGAGTCACAGAGTTGGAACTCTATTGAAGTGGAACGCATGGCAGCAGGCAGAGACGATGGCCCACTTTACCCTGGTGTCCTCTAATTGGGTTCAAGAAACAAGTAAGTGCTCTTGGTACAAGTACAGTACATAACTGTTTACTTGAATGATTAAGTCTCAGCTTGCTACTCCAAGGTTGTCTCCAAAGACTCAGTGTCCGAAAGTTCCCTGGTAATCTCGCTGTCGATTTTTCAGATGTCATATTGGCAGACACAGGCACGGCTGCTGCAGAGTCACCACCAATGTGTCAGGCTCAGAGAAAACAGCCATACGGGAGAAGTTCACAACTGTTTACTGACTGACAGCATCCCAGGATTTCCTCGCCAGGTAGAGAGCAGAGAACCAAATGGTCTTGATGATGGCCTTTATACCAGACCACCGCCGCTCTTCAAATTGGATCGGAATCCAAAGGAGAAATGATGCAGTGCAAGCATTCAGGCAACTTTTGTAGTGTCCCTTTCTGTTCTTGATGACAGCAGTGTCCATGGCATGCATCACACTGGTTGTGTAGCGACTTGAGCCCAATGTTAGACAGTTTAAGGTTACAAGAGTGGGCAAAATGGAAGTTCACCTGAAAACCAGCACATGGCTGCAGGTAGCATCATTTGCTGAGAGTGTAGCTGTGCCACTGATTCAGTTCCCCTTGTAGGTTGGAGTAGGAATTTGGAATTTGGTTTGCCAAGGTGCCAGCAAGAGCTCGCCGACTGTTCATGAAGGAGGCAGACGAGCTTAGGAATGATGATTCATTTGATCATTCTGTAAACAGGTTTAATGGACAAAACAGCCTTAGAGAAAGGCAGACTATTGCTCAACTATATCCCTAATGCTTCATCAAAAGCGAAGATGCAAAAACATGTAAGTTTCAATCTCTGGTGGTCAAGGTTCGCTGTATACCAGCGGAGACAAATATTGCCATGATACGGTCAAAAGGACAGAAATAGGTAAGAAACAGTCAACAGGGATATCCTTCCTTGGCTTTCTTCCAGCCATCAAAATCTCCTTTCACACAACGAATCCACGATGGTCCCGACCAATCTGCATTGAAAATGTCCTCACTGAAACACTGGAGAAACGTCCTGTTTCCATCCACTGACTTAGCATCCTTTCTCTTGCCGTACTGCTTGGAGATGATGTTGTGAGGGATTTGTAATGGGTCAGCCAGCTGCTGCAGGATTTGAAATCGATTCCCTAAAATTTCTGGATGAAAACTCTGTGGATTTCTGCTTCAGCACAAGCTAAGACAGCCATACACCCTGGCTAATTCAATCCTGGCTTCCCTGATGGGACCACAGAAACAATCCAATGCCACCATCCTCCACCCTGTCAGCTCTCTGGTGCTTCCCCCAATCACAAAGGCTGTTTCAAGGTCTGGCTTAGCCTTCACCAACCATGCCAAATGAGATGCAGACTAATCAAATTTTATGGAAACAGATACTCGAGTTGCACAAAAGAACTGCAACCCTTTCAACAGCTCTAATTTCTCAGCTCGGAACAAGTCAATGCATTTTCTTGATGAAACTGTTATGCTCATCCATCTATGTTTTGTGATCGAAGGTGCAGACAGTTGAAAGAATTGCCCCGCTTCTGTGTAGAAATTGCTGCCAATTAACCAACTGACGGGACGTTCCGCTTCACCGATCGAAGTTGCAGTGAAAATAATCAATTTCTTGGCAAACGTTCCACTTTCCCAAGAATCCCCTTTATCCAGGTCCCAATTAAGCAGTTAACCCCAATTGAACTGTGCAAACTCTACTGGGTTTGATTCCATACGTAACTTGATCTTACGGTATCGATGCAGGCAACAGAAAAATTGCATTGGGGAACATACTGTGCAAACCCACTGAGGGTACTTTAAGCTGGATGTCCCATCTGCAATCTGTAATGTGGAAGGGTTCGCCTTCGTAAGTGTAAGGATCTATGCTGAACGACCTCTCCAGGGGAGATGTCACAAGGCCGAAGACCTTTGGCCACTGATCTTCACCAAGTAGAAGAAATACCTGCATAAAACCTGAGCACATTTCGAGTCACCAGCTTCCCTCATTAGGTCTCTTCCTCGTATGTTGCAGT
>NC_140969.1:90234857-90254857 GCF_056783735.1 Eptatretus burgeri
TATATATATATATATATATATATATATATATATATATATATATATATATATATATATATATATATATATATATATATATATATATATATATACATATGTAGACACATTTCTATACATATATACATAGAAACTTCTCCCAAGCTCTTCTCGCTGATTAAGCTGCATAAAGCAACCATTAAAGACTACCAAATGTAAGCCTTTTGCCATTTCAAAACCTTCCCACAGTTCCTCCACAGCTGGAAAGACATTCACAAATAGTACACACATGAGAATCCCAATGCTACACACAAGTGCAGACACATATACACACACACACACACACACACACACACACACACACACACACACACACACACACACACACACACACACACACACACACACACACACACACACACACACGGGTGGTCCTAATTTTATTGCAATATACCAATAAATAATGCACACCACAGTTTATCCATTTTTTTATCAACATCTCGGGTGAGGGCAAGAAGAAATATTGTCAGTCCGAATTTGGCAGCAGCTGTGGATAGATCCAAGTTAACTGATAGAAAGGGCAACATTTGTCCTCACTACCACCACTCAGAGCCTTGGTCATGGTATGCATGAGTTAACCATCAACCTTCCCTCAATTTTAAAAACTCTACATCGCTTCCATGAAGTACTTTCCAAAAACCCAAAGGAACAGTTCCAGCCGACAGTGCATTAGTTCACTGGGATAGCTCGCTCCTTAATGACCTTATAAAGGAAAGAATGTCTGTTTGAGTCTACCTGCGGGTGTCGGGTCACTGCTGCTCATTCCATTTCTGCTCCTTTCAATGACCTGAACCTCCTATTACATCTTGTTAAGTGAGAAGGTAAACTCTGCACTTTCAAAATCTGCCTGTTCTAAATTTGCTGGACATCTTTGGTATCTCATTGGTTCAGCAAGCCTGGTGTTGGCTTAGTGGTTCTGGCTTGGGGTCTTAGGGTCCTTAGTTCGAGACTCGTTGGCCGCTGAAATAACACCAGGTGGGGTTGACTCATCCTGTCATCCTTCCAAGGTCGGCGAAATGAGTACCAGTATACTGATAGAGGGGAACAACATCAGCATCACAGCCACACTCCAAGAAATGATGGGTGCCCGGTAGCCAAGCTGCCATACGCAAGAACAGAACAGATTGGTTTGGCATTCTTTGATTCAGCTCCAGCCACAGAGTGAAAATGAGCAATGGTAATGGCACGAAATGAAAATGAAGGCATGGATAAACTTCCAAAGTTCATCCAGGTGAATATCAGGAAATGTTCATCTTTGGTACCTAAGCCAATTGTAAACAAAATAAAATTAATGCCTTGAAACTTTTCATTGTGGAAAGTCTGTGGATACAAAATGGTGAATTTATTGATTTTCGTTTCCAGCTGTATTTTCTCCTACACCCCCTCCCCCCCACCCCAACCTCCTCCTCCGCCCCCCCTCAACCATTCTCTCTCCTTACCCTCACGACTCCTCCCTTTCCATCCTACTTTTCCTTTATTTTGCCAATTTCCTTTTGTTAATTTTAACCACCCTTCCAGTTGCCGATGGCCACACGCAGCCAAGGCAATAACCCTCCAACCCTCCTCTTTCCTCCCCCAACCCTCCAAATTACTATCCCCATATTTTACTCCCCATTGTCCCACATTGTGTGTGTGATAAATTTGGGTGCGATCACGTGAGCTGTTACAAATATCTCCCCCTGCCCTCCCATCAAATCGCCCCACTCCCTTCCATGACACTCCCGATGGGGCCCTCATCATGTCTGCTAAGTTTGGTGGCTCTACAATATGTTCCATTCTCAAGATATATAAGAGATAAGGGAAAGGACAGACAGACAAACTATCAAGGAAACAAAAACAGGACCAGGTTTGTGTAGTGGTCAACTTTTCCCGATGCGAGACTGGTTAGCAAACGTGCTGCGTGTGGACCAAAAACTAGAACCATCTTGACTGCTGTGTTTTTTGCTTATTTGTTAAATGCTTCACAGTTTAATAGTTACTCACTCTGAAAAGAAAACAAACCAAAATTAATGCCGGTTTGAACGGCCAAGCAAAAGTCATGGTTAACATTTCATGCCTTTGTTCTCCTTCCACAACCGTGAATCATTGTGAGGGATATCCAAGTACTGAGCCAGAAAAATGGCAAAACCTGTGTATTTGGCTCAAAGCTGTCAGATGATCAAACAAAAAAAAAAAAAAAAACAGCTCAGCAGGCCAAAATGAAATGTGAAAAGGACAGAGCCAAACATATTAACCACAACAGCAAGACACTATTTAAGTGTACAAGAGGTAAAGAAAGGCTTAAGAGGAGTGTGGGCCCGTTGAGGAATAAAAAAGGAGAGTTGGCAGAGGATGAGGGTGAGATGGCAGCCTTATTAAATCTTTTTTTGCTTCTATATTTAAAGGATTTATTTGAAAAGCAAAGTACAGAGAAGAGAGAGGGTCGACAAGATGCAATCATAAATGGAACAAACCAAGAGAGTCAAAAGACACAAAGAGAAGAATGGGAAAACGCAAACTTATGGTGATAAATAAAACGCAAAATCTCACCCACGAGACACCACAAATCACATTTATGCAAGACAATAATGCGAGCAGGACTTCCCTTTGTTTGTGATCAGGAGTGGGATAAGACCCAATGACAGTATTCAAAGACAAAGTAAAACAGCAACGAGAAGGGTCAGTGAAGCATAGGCCTCCAACCAGGCCTCATGGTCCTCTTTGTCCTTTTCCCAACGAGGCCTCCTGGTCATCTTTTCTTCCGGGCTCCACAGCCCACAACACAACCACAACTATGGCTGGTACAAACTGGCCAGAGAGATCGTAATCAGCCTTTCGCACGTGACACATGTGTCTCTCTGTGTTTGGAAGTCCACACCTAGCACCATCTCCAAGCAAGAGGTATTTACACATACATAATTAGTCTACCGTGTCTATAAATTACATTTGCTGCTTCCTCAGCATCATGTGCAACAAACGACTTACTCTGAGAGATCCCTATTACATGGCAATCTAACCTAATTGAAACGTGGACCATACAACACTTACCACAGTCCAGCTATGAATCCCTCCCCTCCATTTCCACATCACAGTATCAATCTCTGGGGTGAGCAAGGGCTTTTGGAAGAGATTTTGGAAGAGAAGAGATTGTTTTTGGTCCCATCTCTCAATGGTGAAGAATCAGTTAAAAATTAAATAATTCTTGCATCTAGATCTGGATTCAGATCTTCACCCAAATTGAATCAGTTCTTCCGAGTGGCACTCCCAACCTGTTCATCAAGTTTCCTGGGAATAAATCCATAACCTTTTGAGATATTCTGCTCTATATCGTTTTGGCTCCATCTCTCAATGGTGAAGAATCACCGAAAAAATTCTCAGATCTGGATTTGTATTCAAATCTTCACCAAAATTTCGCGTTGCCGTCCTTGGCCCATCACCTACACACAACGAATTTCAAAACGATTGTTTGAAAACAGTAGCCAAAAATCGTGTGACAAACAGACAAACAAACAGACAAATGCTACTGACCAACATACTTGGCAAAAAAACTTTTTTTTTCCCAAGTAACAAACAAACAGACAGGGAACAAACAAACAAAGACACAAAGGGCTGGAAACATATAACTTCCTTCACCTTTGATGGCAGAGGTAATGAGTGATAAATGAAATACACACATTCTACTCTAACAAAAACTTAACACTCACTTGATCTCACAATTCAGAATTCCATTTTTAGCCGCGTCTCGCTGGCTCTAGGAGAGCTCCTCGTTGTTGTTGTTCTTGTTTTCTTCTTCTTCTTCTTCTTCTTCTTCTTCTTCTTCTTCTTCTTCTTCTTCTTCTTCTTCTTCTTCTTCTTCTTCTTCTTCTTCTGACAAAACCTTTAGGACTCAGCTCTTTTATATACAGGACCCAGATCTCCTTAAATACTAAACACCTGTGCACATCCTCGCATTGAGGGTGCCTTTTGAGAGTGTCTATCATGAACTTTTAAATATATTCGGACATTTGCTTTAAAGTTTCGAAAAGTTCACGTTACTATTTAAAGATTATTCCATTTAATGTGTTGTAATTTCGTAAATACACTATTTATTTCGTAAATACACTATTTTCTCGTCATGAGCGAGGAGCCTCCATGACGAGTCTCGCTATTGGCTCCATCAAGGCGCATGACGAAATATCAGAAGTTGTTGTTGTTATTGCCTTTAGGACGAGGCTCTTGGACACATTTGTCCTTGTTTTTTAAAGTCAGAACAGTTAGTTCCCATTCTCTAACCAACTATGTATTAAAATAAAGATAAGATTTTTTTAATTTAGTGCCATGTGGTAGGGCCTGGCAGGATAGCCTAGACAAGAGGGATGCACACTCGCCTCTATGCTGTCTCGCTGAGTTTAGAATCCCGAACCAGCTATGAACTGTCATCCTGGTGTTTCACAAGCAGGGAGATTCATCACCGTGTGTGCCGTCCATCGGATGGACATTAAACTGGGCATCCTGTCTGCCGGTGTTAGTTCTTTAGTTGCTTTCACATTAATTGGTGTCTTTCTTAAATGCCTGGTGTTGGCTTAATGGTTAAGGTGGAGGGCTTGGGATCCTATGATCCTGAGTTCAAATCCCACTTGGCTGTTGAATTAATACCAGGTGGGGTTGACTCTGCCCATCATCCTTCTGAGGTCAGCAAAATGAGTGCCACCTTCTGGTGTCCTGTGTCGGAGTGGTGACCGGTCTAGGATTGTGTCCAATAGACAAAGAGACTGCAAATAGGCAGCACCAACACTTTGTACAGAGTATGGTCCCAATGGATGGATGGTGTCTTTCTTGGTGTTGGCGAAAGAAGATAAAGCTTTGGGACTAGATAAACATCTGACAGTGTTGTAGGAGATGGCAGAGTAGGCAACCATGATGTTAACATATATAATGTCAGGCTTATAGCATCCCTCCAGGAAATTAGGCCAAGCAATCAATCTGTACATAATTGACAGACGACAGAGTGCGGCGCATAACGTTAGTTCGCTCGGCCAAATGACATCCAACGCGCAGCTTCCAGCATGGTTCCCCGTCCGCTTCAATCATTTCACAGATACGGTAAACCGACATTGGGCATGAGGATCCGGCCAGAGATAAGTGTTGCAGACAGCATCCATGTTTTTTTTTTATGGAAGCATCGGCCTTTCAAAGTTACCCGGGCGACGTCCGTCACAATACTTCCATAGATTGGGCAGAAGATTGGCAGATGCAGGTAACATAACGAAATGCAAGGTGCTGAGGATGGGCAATAATAATAAAAATAGGGATTACATGATGCAAGAAGCAATCTTGGATCGTGTCATGCAGGAGAAGGATCTGCTTGGTGGTAATTGATACTCAGGATAGGCAGACGGCACAACGTCAGGCAGCTTTTAGCAATAGGCAATACACTTCCACTGTGAGATTGAGGCTGCATAATGCTGCCACCATCGCAGGAGACAAACCGTGCGAGGAAGATTACAGCGAGAAGCATATACGACCTGGTGAGCATGGCGACCACTTCTTCAGTGGGAAGTATTTCCCATGCAAGATTCATTAGTAATGGATGTATATCAGTCTTGATCTGTGCACGTGTCCACCAGGGTGAGGCGTCATGTTTGCTTGTCTCCAATCATGGCGGATGGACTTCGTAGCTCGAAGTGACATGATGTCACTGCATACTTCAGAGAGGTAAAGGTAACTGGGTTTTAGGTTGTATTCATGGTGGCATAAATTACAAATCAAAAGAGGTTTCATTAACACTGTAAAGGAAATTCGTGAGGCCTCATGTCGAATATTGTGTTGAGTTTTGGTCACCACATCTGAGGAAGAACATAGCTGTCATCGAGAGGGTTCAGTGTAGGGCTACTAGATTGATTCCAGAGCTCGCTAGAGTAAGCTGTGAGGAGCGGTTGAAGGACACAAGTCTTTACACATGAGAAGGGGGTGATTGCAAAGGGATCTGATGGAGATGTTTCGAATAACTAGTAGGTGCCCGTATGTGCGTGCCCATACGTGCGTGCCTGTACGTGCAAAAAAAAAAATTCAAACCTCGTGTCAGAAACAACCACACAGGCCGTTCCTTCACTCTCGCGTGCCCGTACGTGTGTGGCCGTACCTGCAAACCCCCCTCCCCCCAAAAAACTTTCAAACAACCACACAGGCCGTTCCTTCGCTCTTGTAAACGACGACTGGATTGGGGTATTGTGTTTATCTATAAATGCACATAAGAAATCGAGAAATTATTAGAATACAGTAAATCATCACTATCCGGAAGTGGTGCGTGCCCGTACGGAATGTTCACATGCATTCCACGAATTATCGCTTTCATTGAAGTAACAACTGCTGTGATACTTACACACGGAGAGTTAATTAAAATCCAAATTAAAATCAAGTTTACCTCCCTGTCTTTGCTTGCCATGACATTCGCTACCATTGACCCTTGCCACTCCTACGCCACGGTAACTAAATTGTGCCCTTTCCCCATCAGCCACGCCTACGCAGCAACGTGTCCTGTCATTGGTTTGGTAATGGATGTATATTGTCCGATTAATATCAAACCTTGAAAAGGCGCATACTCAGGTCCCCAGCAATATACATGGCAAGTTTCAATTAGATCGGACAGTGGTTGTCGAGAAACAGCGGTCTCGGTGTCTCGGTGTATTTGTCTGTCTGTCTGTCTGTCTGTCTGTCTGTCTGTCTGTCTGTCTGTCTCTTTCACACACACACACACACACACACACACACACACACACACACACACACACACACACACACACACACACACACACACACACACACACTGCTGGAGTTATAGATATAAGATAGATGAAGGGTGTGGACAAAATAGGTGAGGTGGGGTACGGTTTTTCAGCAGAGTGGACAAGTGATAGGACCAGATGTACATAGCTTGAGGGTAAAGAAGATGAGACTAATGAGGACAGTTGGCAGGGGTCTTTCAGTGAGAGAGTGATGAAGGCATGGATTGGTCTCCCCGGAAAGGTAGTGGCAATCGAGTGGGTGGATACGTGTAAAAGGGAATTAGATATGGGTATCTGGATTCATTGGAGACAGAGGGGAACGAGGATATTGGCAGGACTTGTAGGTTGTTTGTGTGTGGATGGGTGATTGTTTTCTGGGGTTGGTGCAGCACAGGCATGATGGTCCAAATGGCCTCCTGCCCCCAAAGTTCGTGGTGCACGATTATTATAATATAAACCGTGTGAATTGTATTTGCTTGTGTTTGCAAGAGTTCAAAATTAAATAACGCACCGAGAACTGTTATGAAGCTGGAAATGAAATCGTGGATACATGGGCGCAATTTCCTTTGATGGTTTTTTTTTTTTTTCTCCCCCAACATGAGTTTGATAGATGTATGCTGATGAGTTGGTTTTCATCTGCTGGCACAATAATAAAAATATATTTGTTATTAAGCAAAGCAATAACAAAAGAACCATCTCAAGATAAGCGTCCCGATGTATATCTGATTATAGGCTGTGATGAGCTCTTGGTGTTGAGCGTTATTAGTCTTCAAGGTCTGTGCAGCTGTAGTTTAATATGACAAACATCTTTAATAAGGAAATCCAAATTTATCATTGAATTTTATTCTTAGAACCTCATAAAATAACGATATTAAAATGCAAGGAAGCTCCAAAACGGGGAGGGGAGGTGGTCATTTGAACCTACAGTAAGCATCGTACGAGTGGCCCCCGAAAAGCTCTCTGAACAAGATAACTCACAATAGTCGAAGATGTTACCAACAAAGTATGGCGAGCAAGTTCAAAACACACTTGGGCCACGAGCGTGCTTCGCTGACTTGGTCTTCAGTCGAAGTCATCAGCATCATCCCGTTTCGGTCCTTCGACCTTGATATACAGCTTGCCAAGGTGGGACAGCAGAAGGGTACACACATCCAACTACATGTGCATTAATATATATGATACATACCACCCCATCCCGAGCCAGCGAGAACACAAACCACAACAAACAATAACTTTACCTGTCTTGGTGGTGTCATGGTTAGAGTGTCCTCCATGAGTGTGTGTGAGGTCAGTGGTTCGAACCCTGGTAGTCTCTTGCCGAAGACTTTAAAAATGGTATTTTTTTTTTGTATACCTTGTCGAGGCTCGTGGAGAGCTAACACACAACGCACATCAAGGGGGGGCATGAGACAAGAGGGGTGGGAAAGGGAAGGACAAAACAGTGGGGAACAGACACATTAGGAGATCTGTGGAAGGGAGAGGGATGGGGTGGGGAACATGGGGAATAGAAGATGGACATTACAGGACTTTCAGGAAGGAAAGCAGGGAATTTGAAGGAGGTGCGTTTGGGGTGGATTAACGGGGGTAGAAAAGATCGAGCTTTTGGATGGGGGAAGACAAGAGGTGGTGGTGAAAAGCTGTTTTGAAGACCTGGAGGAAAGAATGGGATTGAAGAGTGTGGAAGTTTCTTCCAAAGGTAGGGCAAAAGAGGAATGAAAGAGTGAAGGTGAGCAGTGTTTCGTGATTATGGTAGTTTTACCAGAAGGGGGTTGTTGGCGGACCTTGAATGCCCTGCAGAAATGTGGTGGGGACAAATCACAGAGAGAGCAGGGGGGGCAAGGCTGGAGAGGAGACGGTAGAAGACAGAAAGACCACCGACCAAGCTGTTGGGGAAAGTGGCGAGAGGAGACCAGTCTATAAGTTTGAGGGCTGCTTGGAGACCATCCCAGTCGGCTTGAGTGAAATGCCAGACTCGACGGCGGTGAGGTGGTTCTCTGATAATAGCCAGAGAAATGTCCACTTTGACAAGGATGTGGTCGGAAGAACCGATTTGAGCGGAGGAAGAGCAGCAGATATTTTCAGAGAAATTTGTCAAAATCAGATCCAGAAGAGATGGAGTACCATTGGTTGAGATCCGGGTCGGGAAGTTGAGCGATTGAGTCAGTCCCAATGAGTCGCAGAAAGCTTTTGCTGAGGTGCCATGACAGGTGAGAGAGGTACCCACACCTAGCCAACTGGCACGATGAGAATTGAAGTCGCCACATATGAGGAAGAGAGAGTTTGGATGAGGAGATAGAAGATGGCCCATGTTTTCGGACAATGAGGTGTAAATTTGTAAACAATGTAAAGGTGTAGATGGAGTCATCACTGTTTGGTGGATGGTAGAGTACACATATACACATGAGGTTGGAGTGGAGGGGAAGCCGTAGCCAGAGGTATTCCTGGGGGTGTGGGGGAGTGAGGGCAGTGCATGGAGAGTGAGGAATAGAGTCTTCGATGAAGAGAGCAACTCCTCCACCAGGAAGAGGCTCAGGTCTGTCAAACCGGAAGAGGGAGTAACCAGAGAGAGATACTTGGGAGTCAGACACGTCTTGGGGGAGGAAAGTTTCTGTTAAGCAGATTATGTCTGGTTTGTAACCCTAACAGCCTGTTAGTGTTAGGATTATTATAACCCTAACAGCCTGCATGGAAAGATCTGAAGGGTTAGAGTGAATGCCCCAGATATTTGAGGTCCACACTTTTAATGAAGAGGTAGGGGAGGAGGCTTTGGGTGCAGGGGGTGGGGGGGGAGGGGAGGGGTAGGACAAGGGACGAGGGGGTAGGAAAGGAGGGTTGTTGAAAGAGTGTGGGAGATTGCAGAATAGCTAGGGGAGGGGGCCGGATGAGGAGGACAAAGGCTCTGTGGTACTGGGGGAGAGGGGGACAAGAGAGGGGGAAGAAGGCAGTTGAGGATTTGAGGAGGTGGAGTGAAGAGATGGAGGTGAGAGGGCAGTGGAAGGAGGCAGCTTTCTGGATGTGAGATGGGGGCAACTTTGAGAAGATGAGTGAGGGGATGAATGGTGGGAGAAAGGTGAGGGGGGAGTTTTTGAGAGAGGTGTGAGGGAGGCTTGGAGGGAGAAGAGTGGGATGGTTGCTTTGAGAGTGAGGGGTGAGAGGGGTGAGTTGGCACTGAAGTTAGAAAAAAAGAATGGTTGATGGAAAGCGAACATTCATAGGAAACTGGGGTTTAAAAAATATTTAGGTCAGAGATGCGATTAAATACATTTCTTGAGGGATGCAATGAAGGCGAATTCAGAGAATGGAGAGAAGAAACCCTGTAATAGTTGGATTTTTTTGCAAGGTATGAAGGAAAGGTCGAAATGAGAGCAGTCTGTGGAAACAGAAGAAAAGTGGTGAATTATGATAAAGCAAAGAGTACCACACGTGTGAGAGAGGAAGATGAAGCATTATAATGGATCGTTTTTGTTATTATTAACTAGTGCGGGCCCGTATGTGCAGCTTCGTGCCTGCAGTATCAAGTCCCCAG
Organism: Eptatretus burgeri; assembly: GCF_056783735.1. Taxonomy (NCBI): domain Eukaryota; kingdom Metazoa; phylum Chordata; class Myxini; order Myxiniformes; family Myxinidae; genus Eptatretus; species Eptatretus burgeri. The sequence continues at coordinate 90,245,163 of NC_140969.1, forward strand.
CATCAATTGTGACGTCATATAAAACGAAGAAGAATTGTGACGCCCCCTCTCTCTCTCCCCCCTCCTCTCTTGCCCCCCTCTCTCCCTCCCCTCTCTCCCTCCCCTCTCTCCCTCCCCTCTCTTGCCCCCCTCTCTCTCCCTTCTCTTGCTCCCTCTCACCCCTCTCGCCCTTCTCTCTCCCCCTCCTCTGTCCCCCCTCCTCTCTCCCTCCCCTCTCATGCCCTTCTCTCTCCCCCCTCCTCTCTCCCTTCTCTTGCCCCCCTCTCACCCCCTCTCTCGCCCTTCTCTCTCCCCTCTCTCCCCTCCTCTCGCCCTTCTCTCTCCCCCTCCTCTCTTGCCACCCCCTCTCGCCCCCTCTCTCCCCCTCCTCTCTCTCCACCCCCCTCTCCCTCCCTTCTCTCCCCCTCCTCTCTCCCTCCCCTCTCTTGCCACCCCTCTCACCCCTCTCTCTCCCTCCTCTCTCTCCCCTCTCCTCTCCCTCCCCTCTGTCCCCTCCTCTCTCCCTCCCCTCTGTCCCCCTCCTCTGTCCCTCCCCCTCTTTCCCCCTCACCCCTCTCTCTCACCCTTCTCTCTTGCCCCCTCTTCTCTCCCCCCTCCTCTCTCGCCCCTCTCTCTGTAAATGTATTCACAAATGTCTACCAAGCACGATTAATTCCAACCTTGGGAAAAAACAGCTTTCAAACCCTTGGGAAACAGCTGTTTCCCTCAGGAAAATTCAAACCTTGGGATTAATTAATAATTTGAATAATAATAATCAAACCTTGGGAGTTTGGCACATACCCAGAGAAAGGCACATACCCAGGTCCCCAGTGTCGATTGTGACATCATACCAAACGAAGAAGAATTGTGACGTCAATCCCTCAAAAATTTTTTTAATTAAATAAACATTAATTGTGACGTCATTCGTGATGTCATAGCACCATGTCCTGTCATTGGTTCAGAGATACATGGCCGAAACTTGGGAACCGCTCGTCCGATTGATATCAAACCTTGAAAAGGCACATCCGCAGGTCCCCGGCAATATTCCTGGCAAGTTTCAATCCAATCGGACCGGTGGTCATCCGGTTATTCATAATTTGGGGAAAAATTGGCATGACAAGGTGAGAAGGTGGAACGACACCTTCAGCTGCCATATATATACACATTTTCAACACTGAAAAAGCAGTAAAATGGCCGTAACTTGGGAACCGCTCGTCCGATCGATATCAAACCTCGAAAAGGCACATCCGCGGGTCCCCGGCAAGTTTCAATGAGATCGGACCGGCGGTCGTCGACAAACGGCAGTCGCAGACAAACAGACAGACAGACACACACACAGAGATTGCTGGAATTATAGATAGATTAATTATTATTATTAATATGCTGTTATCATTATTCTGAGTAAAAATGGCATGATAAGGTGATAAGGTGGAACGACACTTCAGCTGCCATATATACACCTTTTCAACAGTGAAAAAAGCAATAAAATGGCCGTAACTTGGGAACCGCTCGTCCGATCGACATCACCCCTGAAAACGCACATCCGCGGGGCCCCGGCAATATTCCTGGCAAGTTTCAATCACATCGGACTGGTGGTTGTCGAGAAACGGCAGTCGCAGACAAGCAGACAAACAGACAGACACACACACAGAGATTGCTGGAATTATAGATAGATGTTTGAGAGAGTTTTCAACAGATTAGGTCATGGAAGTGTTGTAGGAAAAAAATTGAGGAAGAAGAAGAGGAGAAGAAGAAGAAGAAGAGGAGATGAAGAAGAAGAAGAAGCAGAGGAAGAAGAAGAAGAAGAAGAAGAATCGAGAGTCGTGAGTGATGAAGGAGAAAGGTAGCGTTTTTTTTTTTGATTTAAGATAAGAAATAGAGTGATTAGTTGGGAGGGATGGGGGACGTTAGGAAAGTGGTGAAGATAGAAATTGAAGGTAATGGGGAGAAAAAACAAAACACGATGGTACACAGAGGGGAACCGGTAGGCCTCAAGCCTCAACTGTAGGCCTCAAGCGTCCGGAAGACAAAGTCGACAAAATTTCACAAAATAGCACGATTTTTGAAACAAAACCAAACTAGGAACACACAGTAACATGTAAGTGAGAGAATAAACAGTTAAAACGGGACAGATAACGACCGGAAACTTAACTTTGAGATCGTCAGCAGAGAGCCCCGAACGAGACCTGTCGATGCTCCAAACCCAGAACCGGAAGTTGAGTATGTGCTGCTTCCTTGCTTGATGCTCAGTATTTAAAAGGATAGAACATGATAATAATAGTGCAGGCTTTGATAGCCCTAATGGTCTTTCCCGACCTCAAAATATCTTGGAACAGAACTCATTATTATATAATTAGCAGGGACATGCAAAATGTGACTTCAAAATACTCAACCCCTCCTGCCCCACCCAACCCCAAGTCCTCAACAACCCTGCCCAACCCCAAATCCTTAACCACCCCCACCAAACCCCAAGTCTTCAACCACTCCCCTCCCCACCAACCCCAAGTCCTCAACTCCTCCACCCTACAGTTTCAACCCCCCTCTCCCAATTCACTGTGTGTATCCTTGTATATGTACGAGTATAAAAAAACGTGCAAATTGTATTTGCTTGTGTTTGCAAGTGTGCAAATTAAATAATGCTCAAAATTAAAATCACTGTCTCTCCCACCCCAAGTACTCAACCAACCCCCCCCCCCCCACCAAAAGCCTCAACCACCCTCTCCCAACTCTGTCACCTGTTCCTCAAGGTTTAATGCAGCAGTCCCTTTATTCTTCACAAACGCAACCCCCTCACCCTCCACCCCACCCACAAACCCTAACTCTGCTCTTTCCCCATCTTAACTCTTTGTTGTCCCCTCCACTTTTCTTATTAAAGTCCACAACCCCCTCTCATCCCTCCTTCCCAAATCTCTATTCTCCCCCCTCCTTTCTTCATCAAGTTCTCAACTCGTCCCTCCCGAATCCCCAGATCCTTAAACCCCCTTTGAACTGAAACCAAAATTCTCAATCCCCCCGCACCCCACCCCCCTCCGGACCACCCCAACTCTCTGTCCTCCAGTCAACCTTTAGTCTTCAAGTCCTCACCCCTCTCAAATCCCCCTTCAAAAGAACAGAGTGCAGAATGCTGCCTTGAGGAACTCCAGCCTGGACAGGAAGATGGGATGAAAGAACTCCATTTAGGGCCACACATTGGCTGTGACAGGAGAGGAAGTCTGCGAGCCATGAGTGGAGATGGCCTTGGATACCATAGGAAGAGAGTTTGGTGAGCAGGGCAGGGTGCTAGACCGTGTCAAAAGCACATGATATGTCTGGGATATGGCTCTGATTTCATGTCCGGCATTGAGTACCTCCATCCATTGTTGGGAGAGCAGAAGCAGCATATGTAGGGTAGAGTGTCCTGGTTTGAAACCAGAATGATGATCGGATATAAAGCCATTGGAGAAGAGGAAGGATTTAATGTCTGAAGCGATGATGGATTCCACAACCTTGCTGATGATTGGGAGAAGGCTCATTGGTCTGCAGTTGCAGGGATCTGTTTTTGCCCTTTTTTCATCCAGGGCAGTAATGCTTGCTGATCTCCAAGCAGATGGCAGATGACCTTGAGCAAATGAGAGGGTGAATAGAACAGAGAGAGGGTGAGCAAGAGCAGAGGAGCAGGTTTTTAGGACACGTGGACTGATGCCTTCTGGACCGGTTGCAGAATCTGAGTCGAGGTTTGACAGCAAGCTCTCCACTTTGTCAGAAGAAAAGGACACAGAGTCCAGGGACAGTTGTGTGCGACTGGGTCAGGTGGCTACAGAAAGCGATAGGTTTTGGACACAAGATTTCGATGCAAACACCGATTATAGGCAATCAGCCTTTTCACGCGTGGTATCAGCAGTGGCCATTTGAGGTAAGGGAGGGGATGTAGGGAGAACATACACCAGAAACAGATTTGATTAGATGCCACCAGGATTTGAAGGAGGGAGAGAGGTTTGAAAGTTCAGACTTGAGATCAGAAAGATGTTGTTTTCTGGCTCTCCTGAGGGTAGATACACACTTGTTCTGAGCTTTATGGAAGGAACCAAGATTACCCTCAGTTGAGTTTGCTTTCCATGAGCCAAAGGCAAGTTGTTTCAGGACAACTGCCTCGCCACAAGCTTCAGTGAACCATGGGCGGGAGGAAGGGTAGGACAACTGAAGATCAGATGGGATAAATCTGTGCATGAGGGAGAGAAAGTTTCTTTGAAAGAATTCCCAGGATGAGTTGATGTTGGAGAAAGTAGCGATGGGAGACCTGTCTATAAGTTTGATGGCTGCTTGGAGACCCTGCCAGTCGGCTTGAGTGAAATGCCAGACTCGACGGCGCTGAGGTGGTTCTCTGATAATAGCCAGAGAGATGTCCACTTTGACAAGGACGTTGTCGGAAGAACCGATTGGAGTGGAGGAAGAACAGCAGATATTTTCAGGGAAATTTGTCAAAATCAGATCCAGAAGAGATTGGTTGAGATCCGGGTCAGGAAGCTGACCGATTGAGTCAGTCCCAATGAGTCGCAGAAGTCTTTTGCTGAAGTGTCATGACAGGTGAGAGAGGTACCCACACCTCGCCAACTGGCATGATGATAATGGAAGTCACCACATATGAGGAAGAGAGAGTTTGGATGAGAAGATAGAAGTTGGTCCATGTTTTTGGACAATGAGGTGTAAATTTGGTCATTACTGTTTGGTGGACGGTACAGGACACATATACACATCTCTCACCCGTGAATGGAGGGAATAGCCAATCAGCTCTCAACTAATCGACTACACCCAGGTGGCTAGGATTATATAAATGATTGACCCCTCCCACACTCCTCTCGCCCAAGTAGATGCATAAAGTAGCCCAAAAAGACTTACGCCAGGTAACTGTTAACGCTGTTTGGACCCTTCCCAGAGTTCCTCAACAACTATAAAGACGTTTACACATCATGCACACATGAGAATCCCAATGCTACACACCCCCTCAGGTAACAGACCGGTTTCAGCACTTATTGGCAAATCATCAGCGATAGAGTAGACAGCAATGCATACCAATGAGCTCCCAAGCATGTAACATGTGCAAACTTTAAAGCAATCAATATATAAATAAGTATATATTTATATCTATATATCTAAATATAATATATATGTATATAATATATAAATATATATGTATAATATATTAATATGTTCACATATATAAATATTATATAAAGCTCTTTCTAACCACTGACTGATTCACTGATAATAAAGATCAGTGCCGCTATCGCTGATCGGACGTTCTGTCCAACGAGTGTTTGCTGAGAGAGACTCAAATGAGATTTGTTACCTGCATCGTCCATGAGTGTCAGCTCCGGCTGGATGAACACGTGGCTCATTTTCCTGACACTGATCCTGCTCACCAGATTCTCTCAGCGAGGGAGTCTCATGAGTGGATGAGGCCAATGGGCCGACCACATGCCTCGTGGTTGCAGCAGGTTGATCAATATCTCAAGGAGATGGGGATGGGCCTGGCATCTGCCCGGGGGATGGCCAGACGGAGGCCCCTGGAGTACCGGCGGAAAGTGGACGCAGCGACGCGCTGCTTCGGCGCATGCTCCCATACCTGATCTGACCTTCTGGGTGACGAAGAAAGCTGAAATTTTGTGCCGATTGACATTAAAGCCATTACACCAGAAAAAAAAACACAGAATCATCAGAAAACATCCATCAATGAAAATATAAATAAATGAAAAAAATGCAGGTGAGTGACCAAAGATAATGGGGAAGCCGAGTAATTATATGTGCCAATGGACATTGAAGCCGATGCACCAGCAAAAAAAAAAAAAAAAAAAATCACAGAACCATCGGAAAGCATTCGTAAATGAAATTATAAATGAATGAAAAATCAAATGTAAGTGAGTAACCCGAGACAATGAGTAAACACAGCTCGTATGTTTACACAAGGTGTAAGCACACCCCAAGATTATATGTATATAAATAAATATATCGAAATAAATATACCGGTCAGAAGTTTGAGAACACCCCCATTTTACCAGTTTTTACTGAAATTTAAGCAGTTTAATGTTTCAATGTACTCTAAAATTAAAGCATAGAACAAATAAACAATTACAGGTAAAAAAGAAATCATGGAATCGTTTTGTTGTACATAATTTAATCTAAATTTTTGACGAATCAAAGTCTCCACCTTTTGCAGATATAACAGCCGAACATACTCGTGGGATTCTTTCTACAATGGAAATCAAATATTGTTCGGAAAGTTCTTCCCAACACTGTTGCAGAAGTTCCCACAGATGTGTTGCACTTGTAGGTTGCTTTGTTTTCACCCTTCTGTTCAGTTCATCCCAAACCAGCTCGATGGGGTTTAAGTCTGGAGACTGTGCTGGCCATTCCATGATTTGAAGCCGACTGTCTTGTTCTTTTCTTCTAAGGTAGTTCTGACATAGCCTGGAGGTATGTTTTGGGTTGTTATCTTGCTGGAGGATGAACCCTTTGACAAACAAGGTGTAGACCAGAGGGTATTGCATGGCGCTGCAAAATGCTGTGGTCGCCCTTTTGGTTCAGGGTGCCAGTCACTCTGTGCAAGACGCCGACTAGATCCAGCAAAAGAGCCCCAGAACATCGCACTTCCTCCTCCATGTTTGACAGTTGTTGTCACAGACTGAGGAACCATCCTTTCGCCTACTCGAGGGCGTACAAAAACACTGGCTGATGAACCGAAGGTTTCAAATTTTGATTCATCGGTCCATAAGACCTTCTTCCAGTTTTCACTAGTCCACTGGAGGTGCTTCATGGCCCGGGCAATCCTCTTTTTCTTATTTTGCCATCTTAGCAATGGCTTTCTTCCTGCCACTCGACCTGTCAAACCTGCAGCTCGAAGTCTTCTCTTCACAGTTGAAATTGAGACTTCCTTACTTCGACCAGTGTTAAGCTGTGCTTGAAGCTGCTGTACTGTGAGCCGCCTATCACGCAAGTTGTTGACTCTCACAAACTTGTCTTTTGATTGTGTTGTGGCTTTGGGACTGCCAGACTTTTTCCTGTCAGAGTTTCCAAGTGCCTTTTGATGGTGTAGGAAACTGTACTCACCGACACCTTGGCTTCTTTTGAAATTTCTCCAAAGGAAAGACTTTCACTTTTAAGGGTTTTAATGGTCTGTCTGTTTTCCTTTGTTAATTGTCTTTTTCTCACCATAATGATAGCAATATACTACTTCTTGCAGTGCAATATTGTCCAAATAATGCTTCAGAGTGTGTAGTAACACAGTCTGTTCCAACACTGCTTTTATACAGACAGAGGGTTTGTAACTAATCAACAAAAGTTGGGACACCTGCAGGAATTGTATGCATCAACTTTCAAGGCTTAATTTTTTTTTTTTTTTTTTTTTTTTTTTTTTTTTTGTATACCTTGGTCGAGGCTCGAATGAGAGCTAACACACAACTCACAGCAAGGAGGCATGAGACAAGAGGGGTGGGAGTGGAAGGGACAAAACATTGGGGAACAGACACAGGTGAACTGTGGAAGGGAGAGGGATGGGGATGGGACGGGGAACATGGCGAGGAGAAGATGGACATTACAGGGACTTTCAGGAAGGAAAGCAGGAGAATTGAAGGAAGTGGGCTTGGGTGGATTATCGGGGTAGAAAAGATCGAGGATTTGGATGGGGGAAGATAAGAGGTGGTGGTGAACAGCTGTTTTGAAAGCCTGGAGGGAAGAATGGGAAAGAATAGAGTGAGGAAGTTTATTCCAAAGGCGGGAAAAAGAGGAATGAAAGAGTGAAGATGAGCAGTGATTCGTGATTTTGGTAGTTTTACCAGAAGGGGGTTGTTGGCGGACCTTGAGCGCCCTGTGGAAATGTGGTTGGGACAAATCGCAGAGAGAGCAGGGGGGCAAGGCTGGAGAGGAGTCGGTAGAAGACAGAAAGACCACCGACCAACCTGCGGTGATTGAGTGAGAGGCCCAAAGACTCAGCTTCATTGCGGGAGATGCCAATGATCTTAAAAGCCCTGGTTTCGACAGCGTGAAGTCGAGAAAGGTGGGAGGCAGGAGCACCAGCCCAGAGGGGAGAGCAGTACTCCATCAGGCTACGGACAAAAGCTTTGTAAGTAGTCAGGAGCTCAAGAGGGCCGAGGAAGGACTTTGCACGACGGAGGATTCCCAGTCGGCGACTGGCTTTTGAGGCAAGGTTGGAAATGTGACTTTCCCAGGAAAGGTCATGGCAGATAGTGAGACCCAGAAGCTTGAAAGAAAAGACTTCTTCCAGAGGATTGTTGAGAAAGTGGATGGGGGGTTTTGTAAACGGTCCTTTCGAAGAGACATAGTGAGAGTGTGAGATTTGTGTGGATTGAAAGACATGTTCCACGTGTTGGACCAGTTTGTGATTTTATCCAGATCTGCAGTGAGCGAAGAAGCTGCTGCTTGCCGGTCTGAGGGATGACAGATGGTACGGCAGAGGGTGGAGTCATCGGCAAAGAGAAATAGAGGATTTTCCAGAGAGTCCGAGAGATCATTGATGAAAACCAGAAAAAGAACAGGGCCCAGAACGCTACCTTGAGGAACTCCAGCCTGCACAGGAAGAGGGGATGAAAGAACTCCATTTAGGGCCACACGTTGACTGCGACAGGAGAGGAAGTCTGCGAGCCATGAGTGGAGATGGCCTTGAATACCATGGGAAGAGAGTTTGGTGAGTAGGGCAGGGTGCCAGACTGTGTCAAAAGCACGTGATATGTCCAGGGATACGGCTCGGATTTCCTGTCTGGCATTGAGGACCTCCATCCATTGATGGGAGAGCAGTAGCAGCATATCCAGGGTAGAGTGACCTGGTCTGAAACCAAATTGATGATTGGAAATCAAGCCATTGGAGAAGAGGAAGGATTTCATGTCTGAAGCAATGATGGATTCCATAACCTTGCTGATGATTGGGAGAAGGCTGATTGGTCTGTAGTTACAGGGATCTGTTTTTGCACCTTTTTTATGCAGGGCAGTGATGTTAGCAGATTTCCAAGCAGATGGCAGATGACCTTGGGAAAATTTACTTCCATTGCTGCAGAACAGCTGCAGTTGCTAACCTATTACTTGTTCCCTGAAAAGGGCCTTTTCTAACAACTCTGAAATTTGCATTATTTTTCAGTTTTTGGTGACCTAACTTTTTTTTTAAACATCTCACAGTTTACCGTGTAGCTTTGTACCATTTCAGGTTATTCACTGGACTTGAACTGATTAAATTTCAGTAAAAACTGGAAAATGGGAGTGTTCTAAAACTTTTGACCGGCAGTGCATATATATATATATATATATATATATATATATATATATATATATATATATATATATATATATATATATATATATATAGCTATATTTGAAGTGAAGCTGTTCTCCAACCAAAGCCAAACACTGCGATGTCACCGTCACGACGTATGTTTATGTTTGCAGCTCCCAGATGAGTTTCTCGCAGTGCAAATTACAACAATATTAAATGTAATGCATCATGTCAGAACAGATATATTGTTGCGGATATGGTGTTGAGGGGTTAATAAAATGTTTATCAAAGCATAATTATTCCCATATTGAGTGTTGAGAAAGAGTGTAAAGTAATTAAATGTTGTGATAATTATGCCTCACTAATTTGTTTAGCAAGAAACATAAAACCCACCCACCAAACAGCTATCAGTTTGTTGGAGCACAGCTGTGCTGCTGATGCTGTGCCCCTATACCAGTTC
>NC_140969.1:90259857-90262357 GCF_056783735.1 Eptatretus burgeri
TCCAGGTGGCAGATGGCATTTGTTGGAGCCAAATACAATCTGGCCTCACCAATCACAGTCAGCGGGGAATCTAGTGTCAATTAATATAGTGTATACAGTGCCAACAGAAAGTGTACATCCCCTTTTCAAAATTTTCACCTTTTGTTTCCTTGTAGCCTGGAGTTAAATTGCATCAAATCAGACTTTTTCCACCTTTATGTACACATCGAAACCCACAACTTCCAAGTGAAAAACAAATTCTACAAATGTCAGAAAATTAATTAAAAATGCAAAACTAGTATATCTTTGTTGGATAAGTGTCCACCCCCCTGATAATATAAATTGTAAATTCTCGCAGGTGTAGCCTATCGCCTTCAAAATCACACACCAAGTTAATTGGCCTCCATCTGTGTTAAATTGCAGTGATTTTGATTATTTCAGAATATAATCAGCTGTTCCTGTCGGTTTCCCTTGCTGGGTAGTGCATTTCACGGTTAAGACAACCATGAGCACCAACGAGCTTTCAGAAGAGCTCTGGGATAAAGTTGTGGAAAGGCACAGATCAAGGAATGGTCATAAAAATACTTCAAAGGCCTTGAGTATCCCTTGGAACAGAATCGAGACAATCACTAAGACGTGGAACGTGGATGGTACCACCACGATCCTGCCTAGATCAGGACGTCCCTCCAAACTGGATGACAAAGGAAGGAAGAAACTGATCAAAGAGGGCACCAAGAGGCCAATGACAACTTTGAAAGAGCTACATGCCTTTATGGTAAAGAGTGATCAACTTTGTGCATGTGACAACAATATCCCAAACAATCCACAAATCTGGCCTGTACAGTAGGGTGGCAAGAAGGAAGCAATTACTCAAAAAAGCCCACCTTGAGTCCAGTTTGAGGTTCATATAAAAACACTCTGGAGATTCTGAAGCCATGTGGCAATAAGTTTAGTGGTCTAACGAAACCAAGACTGAACTTTTTGTCCGAAATGCAAAACGTTACATTTGGCAAAACCAAACACAGCACATCAGCCAAAGAACACCACCCCTACTGTGAAGTATGGTGGTGGCAGCATCATGTTATGGGGATGTTTCTCAGCAGCAGGGACTGGAGCACTTGTCATGATATAAGGGAAAATGGATGGAGAAAAATACAGAAAAATCCGAGAGGAAAACCTGCTGCTCTCTGCAAGAAAGCTGAAATTGGGATGGAAGTTCACCTTTCAGCATGAGAATGTCTCGAAGCACACAGCCAAAGCTACACTGGAGAGGCTAAGGCACAAAAAGATAAATAAATGTCTTTGAGTGGTCAAATCAGAGCCCTGACCTTAATCCAATCAAAAATCTGTGGCATGACTTAAGGATTGCTGTCCATCAACGCTCCCCACACAAGTTGACTGAGCTTGAAACGCTCCCCACACAAGGCCAATAAGCCGTATGAACATGTTTACAGAGCCAATTTTTTTTTTCCACTTGTCTTAGTAAGACATCATCCTAGGTCAAAAATTTCAATGGATTCGTGATCAGCATGAAAAATGGCCATAAAAATCACTCCTTTTAACGGAACAACAGAGAAAAAGTCGATGTGTGCCCAACCCTCTTAGGTTGGTAAAATGCAAAAAATCAAAATGGCCGCCAAATTTACCCACTTTTCAGGTAAAATTTGATAATTATGGCTTACTGGGGCATGTAATAATATTACATGCCCTAGTAAGCCATAATTATCAAATTTTACCTGAAAAGTGGGTAAATTTGGCGGCCATTTTGATTTTTTTGCATTTTACCAACCTAACACATCATCCTAGGTCAAAAATGTCAACGGATTCGTGATCAGCGTGAAAAATGGCCATAAAAAACACTCCTTTCAACGGGACAACAGAGAAAAAGTCGATGTGTGCCCAACCCTAATTATATGACTTTGTATGCTTTAAAAAGATGATATGGTTTCTCTCTGTGAGTTTCAAAGCAAAATACATTTCATAACACCTGATTTCCGAGCCGTTCGCTGTATTAACATGTTTAAAGAGCAAATTTTTTTTCCACCTGTCACATGATTGTGTGCGTGCGTGTGTGCGTGTGTGCTGTTCCCAAAGAATAATATACTCTCTGCTAACTCCCCTACCCCCCCCCCCCCAGCTACCCCCATATATCTCTCTCTGTCACATTCTCGCTCCACTCCCTCCGAATACGTGCAACATCCGCTCACACCTCTCACTCTCTTTCTGGCTCTGAACATATCTGGATGGTGGTTATGTCCGGATAGTGGTTACTTCTGGACAGTGGTCTTCTCCGGACGTATCCAGACAGTGGCTCTGTCTGGACAGACCCTCCCCTCACATTGCCTTTCCCTCATACTTCTTTCAGTCCCTTCATGCTTCCTTCCATTCCCCCCCCCCTCCGACTGTCCCCTGCTTTCTCCCTCCCCTCCTTAGTATATCCATCGTCTGGATGGTGGTCATCTCCGGACAGATCCACACTCACACTGCCTTTCCTTGCCCTCCCCTCACGCTGCCTTCCCTT
>NC_140969.1:90267357-90307357 GCF_056783735.1 Eptatretus burgeri
TTATAAAAAGTAACATCTCTGGTTTTCCCCTTGTGGTCTTCATATACATATAGATATACATTTATCGAAATATAAATATAAACATACATATACATATATATAAACATAAACATATATATATTTAAATATATATATATATATATATATATATATATATATATATATATATATATATATGAATATATATATATATATATATATATATATATATGTGAATGAAAGGAAAGATTGGAGATAAAGAGAGAAAGAGACCCCAAGAATGAAAACCTTCTCAGGGAAGGTGTGAAAGACAACATTCCAAGTGACAGAGGAAAATGATAGTTTTCTTTTTCAGATCTGGAGACATTCAACAAATTGTTCTTCACCAGCAAAGTTTTTTGTTTGTTTGTTCGTTTTCACCACTTTATACAAGGCTGCTCCTGCCTGTGGGCCGACGATCAATCAATCAATCAATCAATCAATCAATCCTTATGGCTTATCAATGAGAAAATCATTCCATTTCCAGTCTTGATGCAAAAACAATGCCAACAGTTCTAGCTAATGTTTTCACAACAGACATGACCTATTAATTACATCTGGTGCTAATTAATACACAATAACGATCATCATCATTATAATGACAATAGTAACAATTTTAATAAGGGAAATAAATCAACACGCACATATTAATCGTGGCCAATGGGGTTTGGAACCTTAGTTGCCACAAGTCCATTACTGTGACAGTTTTTCCTGCCCAATGCTTCATTGAAAGGTGACCTCCAGAAAGCATCATCCACAAAACGGAGCCACAGATATGGTGTAATGTGGGAGGAATGAGCCAGGAGATGAGCAGATCTTTGCTTGTCCATTATTGTCCCGATTCTAAAGCAAACACTTTCTCTGATTCTCCCCAGGCCCTTGTGTTTTCTTCTATAAACAGCATAATTTGGCTGATTTTGGATTCTATTACATGATTTCAAAACATTCTTGGCCAACCCAACCTAAACTAACCCTAAGCCGCAATATCCCATCATCTCCCCCGTCCCCACTCCAAATGTTCCAATAACACATCATAACCTTCTTATTTCCTGGCCACGTAACCTCAACCGTTTTCTTCAACCAATATGAGGTGGCCTACATAACTTGTGGCCTAGGAAGTGCCTGGAAAAGAGGAACACAGTCTAGACCGTGCATGGCTCTTCGTACCATGAGAAACTGGTGACAACATCTGCTATAAAACGTTCAGCATTCTGTGTGCGTATGTTAAAATTGCTTCTTTTAAATTGGATAATATGGATTAACTAAGATTATTATGCTTTAGCTTCAATGGCACAATAAGGAAAAAGGGAGTAAAATCACAAGCAATGGAAGAAGTGGAAGAGTAAGAGTAACGTGTGTACAACAGTGTATGTTGACAATACAATGTACAAAACTGTGCTCCATGGCAGGACTGCTTGGTCATCTTGGATGAATGGTTCAGCTGCTGCAGACAAGTGAAGCTATGCAAAATATGCAACAGGCCTCATGATTTGGGAATGTGCTGCAGTGCTGCTAAACAGTAGCTATGATTTGTGCTTTGACTTCATCCATTGATGGTGCCTTCTCCCTACATCTCCCCTCCTCCTAAAAACAGAACTGTCCCAGCCTTTTACACCCCTCGTACTCCCTCCCTGTTGGGCCATGCCAAAAATATGAAAAGACGGGGGCAGAGTGACTGAGTGTGTTGAAATTTTAGTGCGACGTTGGGATCATGGGATGTGGAGATAGGTTCAGGTGCTGCCACAAGTTGATGGCATCCACAGAACACAGTTAATTTTGAGAGTTAATGTGAGTGTGCAGCAGTCTTTGGTAGTTTTCCTTTGCACATGTTGTATGGAATTGCTGAACAAGACAGCATTTGTGTAATGAACAGATTGAGCACAGTTTCTTTTGCAGTACAGCCTCCCTAAGATACCACTTTTCTTCCCTCTTTTTCCATCGTTCAACAGCAGTAATGATGGCAGGGTCACGTTTTTGTGATGCCATAACTTCTTAGTTTTCATCACTCCTTAGTGATAGGTAATTGTGGCCTGGGAGCATTCATCATCTGGTCCCTTGCTCGTCTCTCATTCATGGGGCCATGGAGGTGTTTGGGTGGGTGGTTGAAGGTTGGAGTTTGAAGATGAGTTTAGTGACATAGCCATCACCTTGGCCACATGAGACCATAGGCTAGAGCAAGGGCAACGAGATACAGCTGACAGCATGTGTGGGATAGTGCCATATCACAGGAATTCCGTGGAGAAGCTGTGGAGGAAAATTGATTGGAGGTGGAATTGAAAAGGGAAGTATTAAATATGTTAAATAAAATATGGGATTAATATAACACAAGATGAGGGTAATCAAAACATTATGAGACAGAAAAAGGAGAGAAACGAAGATAAAAAGAGGAAAAACACAAAAAAGAATGGACAACAATTTAAAAGATAGATGACACAGGCAAAAGAATGGCAGACAATGGAATACTTACGATAAAACGATGATTGTTTTGCACAACTTCCTTCTACTACAGTAACATCATCAATAGCAATGTCTCCCTCCATTCCAGATCCACGGACACCTTCCAAGATGATCTGGGTGAGGGAGAGGAAAAGTTGTGAGGAGGTTTAAAAAACAAAAAAATATTTTAAAGGCTGTAAAAAACAAAAACAAACATTTTCCAGAAGTTCAATGCCATTGATGCAGTATCTGTCACACCGCCTCATTTAACACAACAACTTGGTTATTTGTGCCTGATGTTTGTGTCCTTTATAACTATTAATTACATCTGGTGCTAATTAATACACAATAACGATCATCATCTTCATCATCATTATAATGACAATAGTAACAATTTTAATAAATCCTTTATATCCTTTTCAAGAATAAGGGTGATGTGCAGAGCTGTGGAAATTACAGAGGGATAAAGTTGTGAAGCCACACCATGAAGTTGTGGGAAAGAGTAGTTGAAGCTAGGTTGAGAGGAGAGGTGACGATCTGTGAGCAGCAATATGGGTTTATGCCAGGAAAGAGCACCACTGATGCAATGTTTGCTTTTAGAATGTTGATGGAGAAGTATAGGGAAGGGCAGAAGGAGTTACATTGTGTGTTTGTGGATTTAGAGAAAGCTTATGATCGGGTGCCAAGAGAGGAGTTGTGGCATTGTCTGAGGAAGTCGGGAGTGGTGGAGAAGGATGTGAGGATTGTGCAGGATATGTATGAGGACAGTGTGACAGCGGTGAGGTGTGCGGTAGGAATGACGGACCGGTTAAAGGTAAAAGTGGGATTGCACCAAGGATCGACTCTGAGCCCTTTCCTGTTTGCAATGGTGATGGACAGGTTGACGGACGAGATCAGACTGGAGTCCCCATGGACTATGATGTTCGCGGATGACATCATGATCTGTAGGGAAAGTAGGGAGCAGGCTGAGGCGAGCCTCGAGAGGTGGAGGTACGCACTGGAGAGAAGGGGAATGATAGTCAGTCGGAGTAAGACGGAGTACATGTGCGTAAATGAGAGGGAGGGTGGTGGTATGGTGCGGTTGCAAGGAGTTGAGGTGGGGAAGGTGGATGGCCTTAAATACTTGGGATCAACTGTGCAAAGTAACAGAGAGTGTGGGAGAGAAGAGAAAAAGAGAGTGCAGGCAGGATGGAGTGGGTGGAGAAGAGTTGCAGGAGTGATTTGTGACAGAAAGGTAGCTGCAAGAGAGAAGGGGAAAGTATATAAGACGGGAGTGAGACCAGCTATGTTGTATGGTTTGGAGGCGGTGGCGCTAACAAAAAGACACGAAGTGGAGCTGGAGGTGGCAGAGTTAAAGATGCTGCGATTCTCGTTGGGAGTGACGAGGATAGATAGGATAAGAAATGAGCATATTAGAGGGACAGCGCAGGTAGGACGGTTTGAAGACAAAGTGAGAGAGGTGAGATTGAGATGGTTTGGACATGTGCTCAGGAGGGAAGCGGGGTATATCGGGAGAAGGATGTTGAAGATGGAGCCGCCAGGCAGGAGGAGAAGAGGAAGGCCAAAGAAGAGGTTCATGGATATGGTGAGGGCGGACATGGGGGTGGTTGGAGTGTCAATGGAAGATGTAGAGGATAGAGCAAAATGGAGACGGTTGATCCGCTGTGGCGACCCCTAACGGGAGCGAGCCGAAAGAAGAAGAAGTTTGTGTCCTTTATAACATCCCTAAAAACAGTAAGTTTCCTCGTGGAATGATTTTCAATTTTGTTTTACTGCCAGACTGGCAGACAGACTGCAATAATTACCTTACTCCTCTCTGCACACGCGTGATCGGAACAAGATTCCATATAATTTACCAAATTCAGAGCTAAACGACTGCTAAACTGCAGATTCATGTTCTGATGCATGTTCAGATTCGTGTTCTACAGTGTTCAAAATGTAAAATTAAATTGAAGTTAAGTCGTTCCGACATCATAGACTGACATCTGTAGATGGATAGACAGACAGTGAAAAATGACCCAAATGCTTAACCCCACTTCTCGCTTCGTGCACATGGTAAAATACACTCACAAAAAAAAAATACAAATCATTGCACAGTTCATTTCATACACTATCACATGGAGAAACCTAATGAGTAAGCTTGTATAATTTATGTTGCTGATACAAATACCACCCGTCACTTCGCTGAGGGGTATACGAAGGGGGGAAAGAGAAAAAGAGGAGGGAAGAGAGAGAGGGGTGGGGAGAGAGCGGGGAGAGTGAAGAGGTGGAGGGGAAAGGAGAGAGGAGGGAGGGGAAGCGAGGAGGGGTGGGGAATGGAAAGACAATGTGAGGTGAGAGGAAGGGAAGGCAGATGTGTGGTGGAGCGTTAATTATGATTCAAACCGTTTCATCAAAATGATTCTGCATAGAATAACAGTGAAGATGGAAACAAAATAAATGTCTGAAATCCATTTTCTACCACCCGGACGCGTCCGGAGACAAACTCCTGTCCAGGCACAAATACCGCCCGGACACATTTGGAAACAAACACCACCCAGACGCATCCAGAACCAAGCTGACCAGGGACAAACTCCTGTCCGGACGCGTCCGGAGACAGACACCGTCTGGACACGTCCGGACAGACACCGCCTGGAGACTCACACTGCCCGAACATCCGAAGACAGACACCGCCCATACACGTCTGGAGACAGACACCACCAGGACACGTCCAGAGACAAACACCGCCCAGATGTGTCCGGAGACAAACACCGCTCAGAGACATTCATAGCCAAGCTGGCCAGAGCCAAACACATCTGGAGAGAAACTCCCATCTGGACACAAACCCTGCCCGCATTTTGGCTGGACAAACACTGTCCAGACATAACCACTGTCCAGATATGTCCAGAGACAGGAGGGGAGAGTGAGAGAGAGGTGTGGGAGGAGAGTGCTGCACTGCATTGGGAGGGGGTAGAGCTAAGATGGGACAAAGAGAGATAGAGAGACTTTTGACTTTTGTATACCTTTATTTATACAAGCTTAGAAAAAAACAGTACATACACATTACATACAAAACAAGTCACAATAAAAAGGTCAAGTACACAGTTAAAATTAAACAATAAGATCATGCTGATCTACTTTACACAATGCATTCCTGGAACACCATTTCTGCTTAAATAGTTCAAGATTATTAATGTTTTGGTGAAAATAAAATTCTGTACGTAATCTGGCCACGCAAGGGCCTTAAAAGCAGTTAAAACATTGTAATCAGCATCAGAGTTTGCAAGAAGTTTAGCTTTCCTTGTTTTTATTGCTAGTTTCCCTTCGGCTATTATAAAATTGGCGAGAGCAGATTCAACATGACGTTTGGAATTTAACGGTAATCCAAAAATAAAAGTACGTAAAGAAAATATTTTTTTCATATGACAGCACAATTGTGATAAAAAGGTAAAAAGTGGGGTCAGTCTTGCACAGTCAACATAGGCATGATATGAATCTTCAGAGGCCATACAAAAGGGGCACGAAACAGAATTTAAAACCTTAAAATGATGTTATAAAACATTCGTAGGTAAAATCAAATGTACAATTCTCCAAGAGACATCACTAGTGCGTTTTACAATCGGTGGGACATACATGGCAGCCCATTGTGGGCACAGGGGGGACCTCGGAGGCAACATCCCCTTCCATCGGGATCCAAAACTATCTTTGCACACACAAGGATGCCGTATTGTAACACAAAGGTGGTACAGGCACTTTTTAGCAACACTAGGAAGTGGAGAGGAAGACAGTATCACAGTTTCTGTTAATGCAAGTGATGTTATACGTAACTGCGGAAAGAAGGGAACATGGATTGCAGGGACAGCGTTGGTGGTATAAAAATGGAGTCCCAAACTTCTAGAGGTACTTAGAACTTCCTGGATGAGCTGGGAGACAGTTATTAAAGAGCGCATTCCAATGGCAGTCACAATGTGCCCGACTGAGTGCCATGTTTTGTTCTTGTTCCGCAGATCTCGTATGACACACATGCCAGAGTTTATAAAGCATTGTATATAAGCACGCGATCGAGGTATGTTAGGAAAAAAGTGGATTGTAGAAGATAGGCTCGTCGAAAAAGTTGTTGATGTTGTAGTGAGCCATATCTTGGTGCAATACAAGAGGCTGCCAGGCTTGCAACAGGTCTTGGTAAAACAAAGGCAATGGAGAGATGTCCACATGTTGCAAGTCCATGAGAAAAAGTTCCTGATTGAAGTCGAGCATGCCAGCCATTTTCAGAAAATGTTTAGCAGTGGAACACCATAGCAGTGATGTGGAAAAAAGAAAGCGATGGACAGTGGCGACTCGAAAGGCCATCAGTCGGCTGAGAATGTCAATAAGACCATGGCCACCATCTGCCAATGGAAGGTAAAGGACTTCAGGCTTGACCCAATGTTTGCCACCTCAGAGAAAATTAAGCAGATATTTCTGGATTGTCAGCAGCAGAGCTTCAGTAGGGTGCAAGGAAATCATTTTGTGCAACAAGGAAGGCAACAGATTATTGATCATGAGGGCACGACCTCTGTACGACAAGGTAAGTATTATTCCTCTCCACTTCTCTATTCTATTATCAATTTTGTAAACTGTATTTGACCAGTTCTTAGCCATAAAAGCTGGGCTGCCAATGTACACACCAAGAAAGTGGATGCCTTCCTTCTCCCACTGCAAGTTTCTGGGAAGATGAGGCAAACCAGCAGCCGGGGTATGACCAATCCATGGAGCTTTACATTTGTTCCAATGTATTATAGTTGTACAAGCCAAAGATAATTTTTCCAAGTCATTTAATAACATGGTGACATCATCACTATTACACACCAAGACACACACATCATCAGCATATGCTGAGATAACAATTGGCCTTTCACTTCGCATCACAGGAAAGCCTGGTAAACTGGCACGAAGGCGAATTAGGAGGGGTTCAATACAGAGGGAGTCGAGAATGCCCAATAACGAACACCCTTGGCGGGCTCCTCTTCCAACCATCAATGGTGCACATAAGCTATTATTAACTTTAATGATGCTGCTAAAAACATGATTATACAACAATGAGACATGGGACATAAAAGTTGCTCCAAAACCAAACTGTTTTAAGGTATAAAAAAACATATTCAAGGCTAATAGTATTGAAAGCTTTCTCTTGATCAAGTAAAAACAAGCCAGCATTCTGCTTTTGAAGAGCACAGGCATCCCACAAGTCCCGAATTAAAAAAATATCATGAATAGACCAGTTTGGAATACAAAGAGATTGATCAAAATGTATTAAAAAGCTAAGAAAAGGCTTTATACGATTTATACAAGGGCCTTGGAAAAGATTTTGTAATCCACATAACACAAAGCAGAGAAATAGGCCTCCAATTCTGCAAGGTCTGGAGATCTCCTTTCTTCGGGATAAGGCACACGACTGCACGGCGACAACTTAGAGGTAACAAACCATCTTGTAAACTAAACTTAAAAACATCTAAAAGTGTTGGTCCAAGCAAATCCCAAAATGTTTTATAAAATTCAACAGGTAAACCATCAAAGCCAGGTTCTTTATGATCATGAAGGTCATTAAGAGCTATTAAAAGTTCATCTACAGTAAAATCTTGTTCTAAAGAGTGTTGTGATTCTTCCAATTGTGGTAGATTTTGGGTAAAATCAGATATTGCTCGTTCATTACTTTTCTTTGTGGGAAAAACATTCTTGTAAAAATCCCAATAAAACACTTCAACTGAGCATTGTCTTCAAAATAATTTGTCCATCACTTGAACGTAAGCTTAACAGTGAACGATTAGACTCTGTAGTTTTTTTCAAAGTTAAAAAAGTCTTTGCAGCAAGTTTCTGAAGTTGACAGACCTTTCACTCTAAGTCGGGTTAGCACTCCGAGAGAATCTTCTTTAATTAAACAATTCAATCGGGCTCGTTTCTCATAAAGCCGCTGGCATCGTACATCCTCATCAATATTAATCGTGCTATCTTGTAAATTAAGGATTTTTTTCTTTAAAATACTTATCCTAGCTTGCTTTCCATTCGTGAAGTTATTCCAATATTGCTGACAGAAGACTCGCATTTGTGCTTTTATATAATCCCACCATTGACAAAGATTTGTAAAATCGTTCCATGATTGTAGAATTCGAAGCCAATTTTTTTTAAAACATGATTTAAAAAAAGGAATCATTTAAAAGAGAGGTGTTAAAAGACCAATGAGAAGTATTCCTCTGAGGACTAGGAAAAGAAAGATGCATTTTAATTTAAAAATGATCAGAAAAACCAGAGGAAGTGATGTCAGTAAAACTTACATGGTTTAAAAAAGAGAGACTAATGTAAAATTTATCAAGGCTTGCAAGCGACATGATATTTAACAAGCAACGACACCAAGTAAATTGTTGAACGTTCCCATGCTATAGTCGCCAAACATCACCAAGATCATGTTGGAACAGAAGCATGGACAAAGGCCCAGCACTTGTTGGATGTGGTTCAGGGCTGTTCCGATCTCTGACTGCGTCTAACGTACAATTAAAATCACCACCTAAACACAATAGGGTATCGGGGGTGAGATGATTAAGGAAAGTGAAGGATTCAGTGAAGAAGGCTGTCCTGACTGTGCTGTTACAAGGGGCATAAACATTGACAATTAATATTTGCTGGCGGTTATATGTAAAACCAATTACAGCTAAATATCCAGGTACAATTTCTTTAAAAACAACAGAGGAGATGGGAAGACGTGGAGAAATATAAAAAAGCAATACCGGCACTCACGGAGGCTGTGTCACTAAAAAAACCAAGTGCCTTTCAACTTCAGCCTCCAGTTTGTCATGCAACTCGCAGTCGCACGAGTTTCTTGTAAAAGAAGAATATCTACCTTTACATTATTAATTCGCTGCATCGTTTGGACTTTACGTAAAGGATTACGCCCTCCGTTTATATTTAAACTTGCTGTAATCATAATGAAAAGGTAGGATCAAGAAATTTTTATGCATTCAAGTGCTTCCTTGCTTTAAGAATATATTTTTTTCAGTCTCTTACAAGAAGCGCTGGAAATGGCAGCAGCTTCCAGGTTCTTAACAATCACTTGCACTTTCTGGACAAAGGCACGCAAGTTGGGGAAAAAATAATTTAAATCTACTCGCTTCTTTCGAGTAGTTTTTTTGTAAAAAATCTGAGATATCGGAAATAGAAATTAAAGTATCATCAAGACTACTATCTGGGGGGAGCTCCTCACCAAAAGCACTCAACGTCAGAGAGGAGCAACCATCTGAATCATAGTCCTCATTTTCCTCAAGGCCTTCACCCATTTGCTCAATCTCCATGGTTGGTTCAGGAGGACCAAAAATGTAAGAGCAACACTCTCAGCAGTTACATCCTTGGATGTGTCATTAACGATAGTGATGGCAATGTTGCTATCTTTAACAGGAGCACTACAAGGCTGAGATGACTCAGGGAGTATGGAGGGAGGAAGTCCAGTCTGGGAGGGATTGGTCGTAATAGTTGGAGGTTGCAAACCAGGGAGGGGAGGGGGGAAGGAAGAGGAGGAGGAGGAGCATGGGAAGGAAGGAAGAAGAAGAAGCAGGAGGGGCAAGGGGAGGGGGAGGGAGAGAAGAGCAAAGGGGGGAAGGAGGGGGAGAAAGAGGTGGAGGGGGAATGTTATGTAACATTAGCATCATTACATAACATTTTATAGGTAACAGGTGATTCCGAAGAGGAACCAACTAGTGAAACCGAAGCACATGGGGCCTGTGTTGTGGGGCAAGTCCCCACAAGCACCTGTGCAAAGGAGCGAAGAGCTGCTGAAGCAGCGAGGATTTTCGATCTGGGCTCAGCGGTGCTTTGAGAAGGGGAAAAAGATCTTTTTGTGCTTTTATTTATCAGAGTAGGAGCAGGTGCTCCATGGGAAGCTTCTGCTTCTGTAATGGAAGCATTAATTATCTGGGACAGGGAGTTGTTGGGATGAGGAGTCTTCATTAACAGTTTTATTCGGCAAGTCTTTGGGGCACGATCTTTTAACATGGCCGAATTCACCACAACCAAAACACACGAGGGTTTCTGTGTTTGCATATCCCATATAAGTATGCCCCTCGATTTTAAAAGGAAGGATTTTGGAACCCTGAAGCCTGGAACCCTGAAACACCAGGTGGTAAGATCATATAAACAAGCCGACGAAACAACATGATGTGTTTAAATTTATCATTCCGACTATGAAAAGGAATCAATGAATCATCCTCAATGGGGATAACAACCGGACCGTATCGTTGCAGCTGGGTTACAATTTGATCACATTTAATGAAAGATGGTAAATTTGAGATCAGAACCTTTTTTGTGGGAGTATCCAAAGGGTTAAATGGAACATAAATATCGGAATCAAAGAAAAGTCCATGCTAGACGACTTGAGCAACCATCGGCACTTCAGAAACGAAGAAAACAATCTTTTTGTTCATACGGGAAACCGCCTTAACATTCTCAATCCCGATAATCTCACCCACACCAACAATAAACTTCTCCATGTCGATCTCCGACGGAGGAATACAAACAATGCCATGTTTCTGGGTTAGCGCTTCAAACGAAGTATACTGCAAACTTTCACGCGCCATGACTTTCAATGGCCGGATGTATATAAATAAATCGGCGAACACCGTTCAAACTTCGACGGGTCACGAAAAACAAGAATAATTTAAACGAAAGGAACATGTAGAATGAATACAAAATAAGTAAGTAAGTAAATAAATAAACGCGATAAACTAACAATGCACAACAGTACATCAGCACGGGCACCGCCCAAAGCACAAAGAACGCACCGAATACCGTAAATGTTCTTCTCTCCCTCTCTCAAACTCGGGAAATTGGGGCCCAAGAGGAGGGGAAGAAAAAAAAATGCTGCGCAGCTGGGTAAAGGAGACAAGAGAGCACAAGGGACACCACAGGGTTAACACACGCAGCAACACGTCGCCATGACACGTACACACAGAGCGACTGGCCACCAGGGGGGGAAGAGAAGAGAGAGAAGAGAGAGGAGAGGAGGGAGAGGGGAGGGAGAGAGGGAGGGGGAGAGGGGAGGGGAGAGGGGAGGGGGAGAGGGGAGGGGAGGGAGAGGGGAGGGGGAGAGGGAGGGGGAGAGGGGAGGGGAGGGAGAGGGAGGGGGAGAGGGGAGGGAGGGAGAGGGAAGGGGGAGAGGGGAGGGAGAGGGGAGGGGAGAGGGGAGGGAGAGGGGAGGGGAGAGGGGAGGGAGAGGGGAGGGGGAGAGGGGAGGGAGAGGGGAGGGGGAGAGGGGAGGGAGAGGGGAGGGGAGAGGGGAGGGAGAGGGGAGGGAGAGGGGAGGGAGAGGGGAGGGGAGAGGGGAGGGAGAGGGGAGGGGAGAGGGGAGGGGGAGAGGGGAGGGGAGAGGGGAGGGAGAGGGGAGGGGAGAGGGGAGGGAGAGGGGAGGGGAGAGGGAGGGGGAGAGGGGAGGGAGAGGAGAGGGGGAGAGGGGAGGGGGAGAGAGAGGTGGAGAGAGCGAGAGCGAGAGCGAGAGCGAGAGCGAGAGCGAGAGCGAGAGCGAGAGAGAGAGAGAGAGAGAGAGAGAGAGAGAGAGAGAGAGAGAGAGAGAGAGAGAGAGAGAGAGAGAGAGAGAGAGAGGGAGAAAGAGAGAGAGAGGGAGAGAGAGAGAGAGAGAGAGAGAGAGAGAGAGAGAGAGAGAGAGAGAGAGAGAGAGAGAGAGAGAGAGAGAGAGAGAGAGAGAGAGAGAGAGAGAGAGAGAGAGAGAGATATTGAGGGGGGGAGGGGGGGTGTGGAGTTGGGGAGTTAGCAGAGAGAATATGTTATGCTTTATGAACACACACACACACACACACACACACACACACACACACACACACACACACACACACACACACACACACACACACACACACACACACACACACACACACACACACACACACACACACACACACACTGGCTGATAGTGGCAATTTTTCAGGAATCGACAAGGTGGAGTTAATGTGATTACTGTCTACAATAATTACTGCATGCAACCCAAAAACCTTGAGTAGCTTTCACCAAAAAACAACGTTGCAATTATGTTGACGCACATGCTCACAAACATGAATCTTTATAAACAGCTGCATGTGACAGGTGCAAAAAATTTGGCTCGGTAATTTAGAACACACGTTAGTATGGCAAACGGCTCAGAAATCGGGTGATATTTCATGAGCCCATCACCCAGGGTGACAGAGCAGCAGCTACTCGCCCAGGGTGATGGAGCACGAGCCACTCACCCAGGGTGATGGAGCACGAGCCACTCACCCAGGGTGACTGAGAACGAGCCACTCACCCAGGGTGACTGAGAACGAGCCACTTTCCCAGGGCGACGGAACACGAGCCACTCGCCCAGGGTAACGGAGCATGAGCCACTCGCCCAGGGTGACAGAGAACGAGCCACTCATCTAGGGTGATGGAGCAGGAACCACTCGCTCAGGGTGACGGAGCATGAGCCACTCATCCAGGGTAAAGGAGCATGAGCCACTCACCCAGGGTGAAGGAGCACGAGCCACTCACCCAGGGTTACGGTGCACGAGCCACTCCCCCAGGGTGATGGAGCACGAGCTACTCGCCAAGGGTAACAGAGCACGAGCCACTCGTTTAGGGTGATGGAGCAGGAACCACTCGCTCAGGGTAACAGAGCATGAACCACTCGCTCTGAATGACGTGGCGTGGCAAAAGCATCCGCAGTGAGTGAACGATTCGCTCAGAATGATACAACGCGGTGCTGCTGTCGACAATGGGTGCTCGGCAAGTGGCTTAAGCACTCAAGCAAGCAATCCAATTAAATGGTTGACAAGGAATGGCTAGCCAGGCTGTCATTGCAACATATTGTGTGGCCATTGGCAATTCAAGGGTGGGCCGTTTCGATGTTTGTTTCTTCCCCTACACTGCCAAACTCTAGAACTCTTTACCTTCTCATGTGTTCCCAAACATTTATAATATTCCCCTTTTCAAAAAGCAGATTTTTTACTTTTTCAAAAACTCTTCGACTATTCTCTCTTTCCTTACTTTTCTATTCATGCAGTTCTTTTATGTAAGGCTTGGCCTTGATGAGAACTATTCAGTCCGTGCCTGTAGCCTTCAACATAAAATAAAACAAACAAACAAAAAAACCATATCGGATCCGTTTAACTTTAAACTTTAAACCAATCTTCACCGTGCACACAACAGTTAATGAAATAAAATGAATTCGTTCAAATCATGTTTTTATCCACAAAAGAGTTGCTGCTTAATGCAGAACAACCCTGGAGACATCGCAGCACGAGCCACGAGCCACATTTATCCATGGTGAGGAAAATATCGGCTTAGTTGTAAAGGCCCAGTCACACCTTGACGTTTTAGCCAGCTTATGCCGATTTTTGAAAAATTTGTCTAAAACGCTGGCACACGTCGAATACGTTATGGGTAAGTTTTGGAAACATTGAGAGCACGCTGAAAAACACTGCCATACGTCGTAGTACACTGGCTTTCATGGTTGTACTTTGCGGTTGTCCTCAAATTTTTGCATGCTTGAAATTTTACGACTTATGCCAGCGTATGACTCACAAGTTCCGCTACGCTGGCCATAAGTTGTAGGCACGTTATGCGATCGTTGATACACGTTACTTGTAAGTTAATCATAAGTCGAAACACGTTGAAGTAATGTTTAGTGTACCCGAAACTTATTTCTAACCTATGAGTAACGTGTTGTAGGCACGTTACGCGATCGTTGACACACGTCCACACACACGTTACTTGTAAGTTACTCATAAGTCGAAACACGTCAAGGTAATGGTTAGCGTCAGTGTTCCAGACTCCCTGGTTTTTTGTTTTTTCTTCGGTATGACGGTGATGTTGACACTTCGATTTCTAGTGCGGTTATGATTTAAATCGTTGAGCGGAAGCCTATTAATTATATTATATTATAACCGTACTAGAAATCGAAGTGTCAACATCACCGTCATACCGAAGAAAAAAAAAGCAGGGAGTCTGGAACACTGACGCTAACCATTACCTCGACGTGTTTCGACTTATGAGTAACTTACAAGTAACTTTTGTCGACGTGTGCCAACGTTCGCATATCGTGCGTACAACTTATTCCCATAGCATGCGGAACGTGTGAGGCATACGGCAAGTACGTCGTAAAAATTTTAACACGTTTAAAATTTCAAGACGTACTCCACTTACTACGACGTATGATAGCGTACTTTAGCGTTCTAATCACGTATACCAAACTTACCCATACCGTATTCGACGTGCACCAGCATTTTAGACGCATTTTTCAGAGGTCGGCATGCGATGGCAAGTTCGCCAAGGTGTGACTGCGATGTTGACACTTCCATTCCTCTGGCGGTTATGATTTGAATCAATGTGCGGCAGCCTTTTAATAGGCTACGCCACGTGATCGTCGGCGATACGTGCAGCGCGCTATGCATAAGTCAGACTATCGTTGGGCATAGGTTGTGAACGCCGACAACAGGCTAAGCATTCGTTGGTATAAGTTATCTATAAGACAACGAAACGTTCTGTGTCCGTTACTAATATGTTATGCATACAACCAACTCGTTATGAATATGTCCGAATCTTTAAAAAAAAAACATCAAAAGTTCAGCGTAAGCCAGCGTTTTACATACATTTTGATACGTTGCCATTGCTGGCTAAAACGTCAAGGTGACTGGGCCTTAAGACTCGTTATTTCTTTAAATTATCAGATTTCACTTCAGTTTTCGACAATTCTTTAGTCCAGTCGATACCGTTCCTCAAAACTTAAATAATATTTCAATGATACACTTTTAGTCCATGAGAGTAGATCTTGGAAAATCACATCATATAATGCATGAAATCACTGCAAGCTCCTAATTTGAAAACGATAGCATTTCCAAAAGCGATGTATACAGTGTAGCTATGATGAACATGCATTCGATAATGTGAGTGAGGAAAGTGGAAAAAAAACAAACAAAGTATCGTTAAGAAATCTTTGTGGCCTGTTCCAAGTCAAGGCATTGTTGAGCAGGCCAAAAAACATGGTGGCTTCAGACCCCAGTGAGGTTACCCGTGATACGCCTTAAGGCCCCATAAAGGGCGGTAACCGTGAATGTGCCTAATGAAGGATATAATTAAATAAGGCCGTTAATTATCTTTAAAAGGGGTGTTTTAATTAACTCAAACACCAAATTTTCAGTCATGCACTTCCTTGGAGTTTTCTTTGTATGCATGCAGTTTCAGGCTGCGAGGTTTCATGATTTCATGAAGGAGACACACACACACACACACACACACACACACACACACACACACACACACACACACACACACACACACACACACACACACACACACACGCACATTGACATTTATTAGTATAGATATGCTAGTTGTAGTGTATTCTAAATATGCATGCGAGATATAAAGTATGAAGACAATTCTATTTCAAAACCTCTAAGTTATTAATGAATTAAACAGTTTGAACTTGAGAGATATTTTGAATTTTCATTTCAATCCATTCAAGATATTCATTTTTATAACATGTGATTCCAAATAATTCCAAAATTTATGAACATTAAAAACAAATGTCCTATTTGCAAAAATATTTGAAAACTATAGCACTTAGGTATATATCACAATTATACTCTTGTAAAAGGTATTTCAGGATGCACCTTATATACCTTTTAAAAGAGTATATAAGGATACCTTTCTTGTCAAAGGTATATAATTGGCCTGTCTTGTGTGGTAATTGTGATATTCATTATTCTTCATAAACACTATTAAACACCTGTGGCAACTAATTTATATTCAGTTTAATGAACATCAATAGTCCTAAATGAAACAGATATAAATCAGTCACTTTTAGAACATCATTTTCACAAGAAAAAATATCAGTATGAGAACGCATTGCAGTAGAAGAAATAATTATCATTACCTTAAAAAAAAAGAAAAGATCAATAAAACACTTTGCAATTGAGTTTTTGATGAGTTGCCCCCAAGTGAGTAAACCATAGTTTAACAAAATAAGGCAGAATCAATGTGGAATAGAGCATGAATAACAGATGAAGGAGAGTACAATTTTGATTTATTAACAACACCAACATTTCTTGAAATAATCTTATGCCAGTTTTCAACATGGGTTTTCCATGACAATTTATCATGAATTGTTAGACCAAGGAATTTGGTACGAGAAACTTTATATTTACATTGTCAATAATAATATACTCTTGGGGGGAGGGGAGTGTATACCCTGGTCCGAGTTATGGAATGACTAAATAATATGCAATTAGTTTTATGTATATCAATTGACAATTTTAAAACTTTTATCCAGCCAGAAATGAATTTCAATTCCAAATTAATAGTCATGAGGAAACCATGTTGGTCTTGATGGAAGATTTGAATCATTGGTAAAAATAACAGAAGACAGAGCATTATCGTCATTGATATAAATAATGAATAATAAAGGACCAAGAATGGACCTTTGAGGCACACCACACGTAACCGATTTAATAGTGGAAGCAGAGCCATTCAGAAAGACAAATTGTTTTCTATTACATAAATAATCCCTGAACCACTCCAAGGCCACACTTCTGATTCCTTAGTGTGACAGTTTATAGAAGGAATATCATGATTAATGGCATCAAAAGTCTTGGAAAAGTCCAGAAATATATGCACTGTGTGAGAGAATTTATCACTGGCATGGACTACTCTATCAATGAATGCCAAAATGGCATGTGAAATGTTATGTTTTTCTCCAAAGCGAAACTGCGAGTAATACAATACTGTACATCATGATTTAACAATAACAGTTCTTGAATAAACAACATATTCAAATCATTTTTGAGATAGGTCAGTAAAGATATTGATTGAAAGTTGCTCAACTCCTGTACATTACCTTTAATAACAAAAAATAAAAAAATAAAAATCAGGAAAACTTTATCCACCTTCATTTTAGCAGGTATAATACCAGCATGAAGAGATATGTTCAAAATTTTAATAAATGTTTATACAATTTCCAAAATGATGTTTAAAAAAAGAAAATCATCTATCCCATCATATCCAGCAATTTTCCGACAATGTAAAATATTCACAATATCTATAAACCTCTCATGAATAGGTTTCATGAATAGAGACAAAAAAAAATTAAGTTTGGGTTTGGATTTTCCAAAAAGTCATGAAAACATTTATCCACGGTGTGTGGATAAAAATGAAGAGGCACAAATATTTTTAAGTATCAATAATTAAGTTGCCCAAAAAACAAAACTTTTCTTCTATGCAAAAAACTAGTGAGAATATTTCTATGAGTTGTATTTGTTTTTCGGCGATTGTTCAATCGGATTTCATTTGTATTTGTAGTACATTATAAATGGTTTCCCCAGTTGCAATTGGTTTTAGGAGAGTCTTTGTTATCTATGGTGATCTTGGTATCTTTTTATAGTTATAATATATTTTGACTCGGCACCTCAAGGAGATGGGGATGGGCCAGCTGAAGGCCCCTGGAGTACCGGCGGAAAGTGGACGCAGTGACGCGCTGCTCCGGTGCATGCTCCCATACCTGACCTGATCTGAACAAGAATATTTTTTTATCATCATGTGACATAAGAATGTCCATAAAATATCACAAAAGATTGATTTACATCTTCTAAATCATAAACCTTTGACCAGTTAACTACAGGGTGCCCCACAGAAAACCAGGAAATTTGGTACAGTTTATTTAAAACAAAACAAAAGCAAACTTAGATGTGGTGTAAAACAAAGATACACTTTATTTTCAAACAAAACAAAAGCAAACTTAGATGTAGTGTAAAACAAAGATACACTTTATTTTAGAAAATTTATATGTTAGTTTATTGATATGGTAAAATACGGCAAAATAAATCTCAAAATCTCAAATTTCCTGGTTTTCTGTGGGGCACCCTGTAGATTTAAGCTTTGTTTGAGTATCTTTAAATTTTCATGAGTCAACTTACAGGTATTTACGATATGAAAAGATCTACAGAATGACTATATAATTGAAGAGAAAAATGGTCAGACAGAATAATACCCACTTCAGGAAGTAGTTCAATGTTTGTAAAAAAAAAATAGTGTCAATAACTATGCTCACTAGTTCATTGTTTGGGTTGGTTTTGTAACAAGAGGAATAAAGGAAGTAGTTAAGAATGTTTCTCAAAAATGTTGAGAGAATGAATGAGAATTACAATATAATGAATTGATATTAAAGTCACCCATCGAGAAACAATGTGTAACAAGTGGATTAAATAATAATTCATGAATGACTCAAGAAAAATCATTTTCATTACATTCTGGAAGCCTATAAACAACACCCAGTTAAACTTTTTTGGAACTTCAATTTCAATAAAGATGGTCCTGGTTATCTCTCGTGACCCACTGCCTGCCGTGGTTGTTCATATGCTCGAAGCACCCACTCTCTATCTGCCATCAGCGCAAAACGAACAATGATGGGATCCAAACCTATAATTTTTCCCAGTTACCACATTATAGGTTTTAGATTAAGTGGGATTTTCGTAGAACAAATTGAGAACACAAATTGTTTTATTATATTCAATATTTATATGCCTGGTCAATCCCAAATAATTATGTATTCGAAAGTGCAATTCTGCCGGTCTTCTTACTCATTCGTATTGTTGTGATGGATCTTCGATAGGACCTCATTGAGTCAACCATATTTAAATCCTATAGTTAAGAGCATAAAAGTCGAACCTCAAACTTTCTCATTCCAGTTTTAGTTTTCAGTAAAACGTGGGCAATCATATTGTGTTGTGGTGTATAAAGAATGTATAAAGTGTATAAAGAATGAAAAAAGCATTCAGAGAATAATAAGAGGAAAACATTTTTTCCGACTGTCCCTGATGGTGAACAATGATTAACACAGGTATGTACACATACCCACTTACTCACCACACAAGTTTATCAAGCATACACACACATAAACACACTAATGCTGATCAAGAAAAAAGGTTTGAGAAATATATCATTGGCATTGAAAAACTAATAGCATGAAACATGACATTGTACATACTCACAAATGAATGGCCACCTGATAAGCACAGAGGATATATGAAGAAGGGGTCATTGCACTTTCAACTTCCGATAATGAGGTCATATTATGCAACTAGGCAGTCCCTCAATGATAGTTTATGTTGATAAATTCATGGTTTGAAAGCCTCGCAGGAAAACTCGTTTTACGTTATATGTGCTGAAAGAGAAATTATCAGAAGTGCTCTGTACCTGGTAAACAAAATAAATCATTGCCAAAGGCACTGCTACAGGGCTTTTATGTTTTGAATAATTAGATAGAAAAAGGGCCATTTGGCCTCTCATCTTTTCACGGATCGTCATTCTCACATCACTATGTCCTATGTCCTACAGTTAACATTCCTCTTCTTCTTCAAATTTATATTCTTCTTAATTTGGATTTCCTAGCATTATAGATCAGACTGTATGAAGTGAAAATGGCAAAACATAGTGCCCTCATAGAGGAGGCTATGAAAAGAATCTTTCATACACTGTTAAGTTTATTTACCAGCTCATCCAGGAGCTACATACAACACAATTCCCTCCAGATGTGACATGAATGGATGAATTACAATGTTCATGAAAGAAGCAAGCCAACTTCATTTGCTACAAAATACACAAACAAAAGAGAGTCATCTCCAAATGTATCAGAAAAAGAATCTAAATTCAAACAGAAAAATAATTAAAAGACGAGCACAAAGACAGCATCTAGAATGGATGATCCTTGAGCATCATCTCGTCTATGCGATTAGGATTTAGCAAATGATGGTGATAAAGCTGTTAGTCTGTCTGGCAATGGTCATAGTACTTATTGACGTCACAATTTGTTTCCTCAAGGAATTCGGGGGGGGGGGGAGGAACAGGGGGTTCATCTGACATCCTGGTTTCCAGATAGTGTTTGCAGTACGAGCTGTCCAAGTAGCGCAAATATTTACTCTTTAAAAATTTACCAAAAGTAAACTGCTGTGGAACAAATTGCATTGAAACATCCACGAGAACACTGTCATTACATTTTGTCTGTTACCAATAAATCCTAAGAAGTGGAGGTTACGGGTGAGCTTGACTCAAAGAGTCAATATCAGTGCTGCCCAGTCAGCTGGCATTGCAGCAAAACATCTGGAAACCAAAATGGCAGATTGAACCTCGTTTTTCCCCCAGAATTCCTTCAGGTAAACATGACACTATGTCAATAAGTCTGGGGTCCATGGGGAATTAGAATTAAAAACAAACAAACACCGAACACAGAATTCAGAGTTTACTTCCAAATGGCGATTGGTACTTTGGAAAATAATTTAATATCTCGTCAGAAATTAAACTCAAAGAAGAGAATAACATAAAAGAGATACAAGTTGGACATTGTCAAAGATGTGATGGAGTTATTTAAGTATAAAAGTTGGTATTTTGGACAGTACCACAAGCAAATAAGTCTTACTTCCAATATGCGGTCAGCTCTGGTGTCCTGCAAGTGTCCTCATCAATACAGTGTTGAGGACACTGGTTTGGAATCCCAGGAGAAGATGGTTTAAATCTGACTGCAGGAAAGGATTTCGATTCATAGCTTCTGAAAAACAAGCTGGTCTCAAAAGAATTACCAAGTCACTATTCGAATGGCAGTTAATACCCGTCTGATTATTCAGGGAAGGGATTATCTGCCTGCCCTACTAGTCATGTGGTTGACTTGCCATTGCCCACGGTGTAACTTGCGATTGGTACAAACATTATACTTATGAACAGCAAGTGATGCCCAATTCCTATAATTGAAGAAGATACTACAACTACTACTATTACTCCTACTACTACATTAACAACTTCTGACCTTGTAGTGTCGACCAGAAGATGTTTTTGGCATGAGTATTTTACGAACAAGCTGGCTAGGCATGGCATTTGACCGAATGTGGCAGGAATTTGTAAATTGTTCAGGGTGCCACCGATAACTCGTCAACTCTTCAAGAAAGACAGTGGGATCTTTTAAGATCCACCAAACAGTGCTGGCGGCCGAGCCCTCTGGCTTAATGTCGTCCCGATGGACGGAACACACATTGATGCTCCGCCCTACCTGCAGACACCAGGATGACAGTTAATAGCTGGACCAAGATTCGAACCCAGGATAGACAGCTCAAAGGCAAGCACACATACCTCAAGGCTATCCTTCTCCTCATCTCACCACCCCTTTTTCCACACTATATAATCACAACAATAATTAAGTATCAGTGGAACATAAAGCAATAATTTATTAATGTGATGTAAGCAATGAGGGAAATTTTTTTTGATCCCCTTTTGTCCGAATCTTTGCTTCACTCCATCTACATTAAAGCTATATGAGGAATGCTTTAACAGTAAATGACAAAAGAAAACAATGGTTTTTATCATTGTGAATTTGCTACAGCCCATGTTGTGGGATATGGTTTTTGTTGTTGTTCATCTCAAAGATCACATCCGTAAAGCAAATGTTATGGTTGAGCAAAGAACTTCTACCATTCTGTATTCAAGGCATTCGTGTTCACCTAAGGTTATGTTCACATCTTGTCATCAAAAGAAAAACTGCAAAGTCTATTCACTGAAAGAAAGCACCATTCCTTGGGGCACAAAGGCAGACGCTCGCTTCAGTCTTTCGATGTTCTGAAGGTGGTGGGGGTGGTTGTGGCGAGGCTAATGCATTTTTCAACGTGCGTTGCCAGAGCAACCAAATGCAATCAAATCGGAGATTATTTTTATAGGCATCTTCTGGGTAAAATGTGAGTTGGGTGTACTCAGAAATCTGAGCTCCTGCCTGATAATGTGTTTGTGATGTCAGCTCTTCAAGAAAATTCACCTCTTGTGAACCCAAAGTACTAATAAGAACACTCAACGTAATTAAAGAAAAGTCTACAATCTTTTTAGAGGGAATTTACATCAACAACGATGCAGAGGTAGCATCTTGTGATGAAAATAGCCTTCTTTCATTCACAGTTGCCATTTTATTTGAGATGCTATCTTTGTGATGTGGAATGATGGCAAAGTGAATACAATGGTACGTGTTCCCGGTTAATTGCGAAGAAATCCATCTTGAGGGTAAAGTGTGCCAAACAATTTCCATGATGTGGAAAACAAAATCAGTGTTTTTTTTGTCAATAAAATCTAGGGTCATGGAGGAGCAATGCACTAACCTATAACAGGATTGTTTTATGGGAGGGGGAAGGTGGTGGGGGTTAATAGCAGTGGAAAGTATCACAAGTAGAGGTGAGGAATGACAAGACGGTGGTGTAAAGCCAACTTGAAGATGTGAAAGGAAGACTGGGATTGAACAGTCTCAGGAACATGGTTCCATAAACAGAAGGAGAGAGGAACAAAAGAGTAGAGGTAGGCGGTAAGCCTGAAATTTATCGAGGAAGAGGTTACTGGAAGAACAAATGCATCAAGGAAAAGCTGAGCAAGCAGAAGAAGCAAGGCCAAAAATGATGCAATGAAAGCAGAATAATAACCACTCCTTTCATGCCGTGAGGCACATAAGGCTGCCGAGGCAGTTTCATTTGGCTAAGGAGTATAATCCTGGACGGGTCGCCACTCCAACCGACACGGGATACTCAAATGGCTTATTACCCCTCCAAATGGGTGCAGCTGTGCCGCTGATGTGGTGCCCTCTATGACCAGTAAGCTGGTTCTCATTTTGCTGATATCAGAAGGATGACAGGCTGAGTCAACCCGCCTGGTGTTATTATTTTAACGACATGACAGGGACTCAAACTCAAGACCATAATATCTTAATCCAGCCACTTTAACCGTTATGCCAACACCAGTTATAGTGAAAACAGAGAGGCCACCAAACTGTCTGAAATCTGAAATGTGAGAGCAAAAGGTCACATGCTTCTCCTTCATGGTAGGAGATGCAAATAATGTTGAGAGCTTCAGATTTTACAGAATCCAAGAGAAACAGATATAATGAGTGGCACCAACTCATAGTGTAAAGCAGTACTCCAATGACCTATGGGCAAAGGCCTTGTCAGCTGTGAGTAGTTTTACTTTTCGTTCAATGATTTTGAATGATGAAAGAAATGCAGCTTATTTTGAAGGCCAGCTAATGCTATAGAGTAGCCAAGAGAGATCATGGCAGATAGTGAGGCATAGTTCAAGAGACTGAACGGTTCCTATTGGCTGATTGTGGTACATTAGTAGATTAACCTGAGTCCGTGACATAATGGATAGAGCATCCGCAATGATTCTGGGAGGTTGGCACTTCAAATTCGACTAATAGTCCAACCAAAGACAAGAATATGGTATGTGCTGCTTCCTTGATTGATGCTCTGCATTTAAAAAGGATAGAGCAAAATCAACTTTAGGTTGACAACCATTGTGGAGGCTTGATGGTCCATGGCTCCCTCCTACATTGAAATTCATGGAAAGGAACTCATATTTATTCATTTTACGATCCTTTGAGTGACGAGTGTAACTGTGAGATTTACCAAGGTAGAAAACCTTTTGTGAGAACATAATTTAACAAATTCCTTATCAGAAAGTGATGCAGTGAATGCCTGCCAGTCATTGGGGTTTGTGTCGATGAGGAATAACCTCTTGTTTGTGTGCTATACCATGTTGTCCTTACTGTAACAACTCCATTTACATCCCTCTCTCAGCCAACATGGACCAAATTTTATCACCCATCTCAGACCTTCTCTTCCTCATGTGGTGATTTCAATTGTCACCATGGCAATTGGCTGGGTGTTGGTACCTCTCAACAGCAAAGCAAAGAACTTCTGAACTTGACCGATCGTTCAGCAAAGAACTTCTGTGGCTCCATGGGATTGACTCAATCTGTGCCCCAACAGAATTTCTCCAAATGTCAAATCCTCCCTTCTGGATTTGGTAATGACCAAGTTTTTGCTATGTCTCCTATTCCTATGTTCTCATTGGTTCCTCTGATCACATGCTTATGATAGTCAACACCTCTCTGCCTATTTTCACATCGCTGATTCAGCCCTGGCAAATCTGGCAGTTTACTCAAGGTGACTGGAAGGAACTGCAAGCTGCCATCTCGCTTCAGGAGTAGTTCCTATATCTCCCACCCATGATATCAACTCTCACTCCTGAGCCTGGAGATTATTTGACAGACACCTGCTCTCCCTCTTATGCACACATTAATTTCATCTCACCCGTTACCATACCCATCCATCCGCCCATGGTTCATTGAATCCTGTGCTGAGGCAGTTGCCTTGAAACAACTTGCCTTCACTTCCTGGACCTGGAAGGCAAATCAGACTGAAGACAACCTCAGATTACTCAAAAAAGCCTGCAACAAGGGTGTGTTCACTCTCAGGGGAGCCAGAAAAAAAACATCTGTCCAACCTCAGGACTGAACTTTCAAACTTGTGTCCTTCCTCAAAAATGGGTTCCTTGAGGCCTACCATTCCTTCCCCTCAAGGTGAATGATCATTTTTATTTGTGTTCTTTGTATTTGTATTTGTTATTTGTATTTTCCCCACTTTCCCAACATCCACCATCTCTCCCAACTAAACACTGTTTGTTGTCCTAAATTTAAATGAAAAAAAAAAACTTAAAGAAAACTATCATACCCACAAGTCCGGATCCTTACACCTCGTCTTCTTCTACTTCTTCTTATTCTACCTCTTCCTCCTGCCGGCACACCATCTTTCTTCGACTTGAGCTGATCCTCCCTCACCATTACCTAAACAATTTCTTCCTACAACCTTCCATTCCCGAATCTGATGAAAACTCTCTCAAAAGATAATAATAATAATAATAATAATAATAATAATAATAAGAGTAATAATAAAAACGATCTCTTATAATGCTTCATCTTCCTCTTTCACACGTGTGGTTCTCATTACTGTATCATAATTCACTACTCTTCTTCTATTTCAACAGACGGCTCTCAATTCAACCTTTCCTTCATACCTTGCCCCAAAAATCCAACTGTTACAGCATTTCTTCTCTCCATTCTCTTAATTTGCCTTTATTGCATCCATCTAGAAATGTCTATAATCGCATTTCTGACCTAAAAAAAATTAAAATCCCAGTTTTCTATGCATGTTCACTTTCTATCAGCCATTCTTTTTTCCAACTTCAGTGCCAACTCACCCCTCCCTCTCAAAGCAACCATCACACTCTTCTCCCTCAACTCTCCCCACTCACCTTTCTCCCACCATTCACCCCCCTCACTCACCGTTCTAAAAGTTGCCCCCCCGCTCACATCCACAAAGCTGTGTACTTCCCATACCCTCTCAACTCCATCTCATCACTCCACCTCCTCAAATCCTCAACTGCTTTTTGCCCCTCTCTTGCCCCCCCCTCTCCCCCAGCACCACAGAGCATTTTCTACTCCTCATCCGGCCCCCTCCCCTAGCTACTCTGCAATCACCCACACTCTTTCAACTCCCCCTCACCCCCCTCCTCCCTTGTACTACCCTCCCCCTCCCCTCCCACCCCCTGCACCCAAGGACTCCTCCCTCCCTCTTCATTAACAGTGTGGACCTCAAATATCCAGGGCCTTCGCTCAAACCTTACAGATCTTTCCATACAGGTTGCCACTGACAAACCAGACATAATATGCCTAACAGAAACTTTCCTCCCTCAAGACGTCCCCGACTCCCAAGTATCTCTCCTTGGCTACTCCCTCCTCCAGTATGACAGACCTGAGCCTCATCCTGGTGGTGGAGTTGCTCTCTTCATCAAAGACTCTCTTCCTCACTCTCCATGCACTGCCCTCACTCCCCCACACCCCCAGGAATACCTCTGGCTATGGCTTCCCTCCACTCACTCATGGCTCGCAGACTTCCTCTCCTGTCGCAGTCAACATGTGGCCCTAAATGGAGTTCTCTCATCCCCTCTTCCTGTCCAGGCTGGAGTTCCTCAAGGCAGCATTCTGGGCCGTGTTCTTTTTCTAGTTTTCATCAACGATCTCTCCGACTCTCTGGAAAATCCTCTTTATCTCTTTGCTGATGACTCCACCCTCTGCCGTACAATCTGTCATCCCTCAGACCGGCAAGTAGCAGCTTCTTCGCTCTCTGCAGATCTGGGTAAAATCAAAAACTGGTCCAACACATGGAACATGTCTCTCAATCCGGACAAGTCTCACACTCTCACTATGCCAATCCGAAAGGACTGTTTGGAACCCCCCCGCCCCCCCGCCAATCCACATTCTCAACAATCCTCTGGAAAAAGTCCTTTCTTTCAAGATTCTTGGTCTCACAATCTGCCATGATCTTTCCAGGGAAAGCCACATTTCCAACCTGGCCTCCAAAGCCAGTCACCGACTGGGAATTCTCCGTCGTGCCAAGTCCTTCCACGGCCCACCTGAGCTCCTGAGCACATACAAAGCTTTCATCCGCAGCCTGATGGAGTACTGCTCTCCCCTCTGGGCTGGTGCTCCTGCCTCTCACCTTTCTTGGCTTCACGCTGTGGAAAACAAGGCATTTCGGATCATTGGTATCTGCCGCGGTGAGGCTGAGTCTTTGGGCCTCTCATCTCTCACCGCAGGCAGGTCGGTGGTCTTTCTGTCTTCTCCAATCTACTCTCTGGTCTCGCCCACCCCCCTGCTCTGTCGCGATTTGTCCCCACCATATTTCCGCAGGGCGCTCAAGGTCCGCCAACAACCTCCTTCTGGTTAAACTACCAAAATCACGAATCACTGCTCACCTTTACTCTTTCTTTGCTCTTTTTTCCCCACCTTTGGAATAAACTCTCTCACTCTGTTCAATCCCATTCTTCCCTCCAGGCCTTCAAAACAGCTGTTAACCACCATCTCTTATCGTCCCCCATCCAGATCCTTGATCTTTTCTACCCCCGGTAATCCACCCCAAGCCCACGTCCTTCAAATTCTCTGCTTTCCTTCCTGAAAGTCCCTGTAATGTCCATCTTGTGTACCCCATGTTCTCCACCCCATCCCTCTCCCTTCCACAGATCTCCTAATGTCTCTGTTCCGCACTGTTTTGTCCTTCCCACTCCCATCCCTCTTGTCTCATGCCCCCCCCCCTGATGTGCGTTTTGTGTTAGCTCTCGTACGAGCCTCAACAAGGTGGACAAAAAAAAAAAAAACGAAAAAACAAGCAGCCATAGACTGGTACTTACGAAATCGTCAACTTGACCTCTGACCTTGTCTAATAAAAGCTGTCTCTGGAGAAGGTAGCGACGCAAACCAGAAGTTTCTACGATGATTCTGTACCAAACCATCAAAAATCGAATGTTTTGGATGTTTGACCTCACTGTGACCTTGACCTTTGACCAATTTTGACCAAAATCTAATCAGCGCTAGCCATCACCCTCCTGAATCACAAGGTGTAATTTGACATTGGTAGCTTCTTCCGTTCTCGAGTTATCTGTACCAAACCATCAAAAATCGAATTTTTGACCTTATTGTGACCTTGACCTTTGACCGATTTTGACCAAAATCTAATCAGCACGAGCCATCACCCTCCTGAATCACGTGGTGTAATTTGACATTGGTAGCTTCTTCCATTCTCGAGTTATTGTGCCGACAAACAAACAAACAAACAGAAACGGAAGTCATCAATATACTTTCGAAATCTTTAGATTTCGTAAGTAACAAACAAACAAGCAGTCATAGACTGGTACTTACGAAATCGTCAACTTGACCTTTGACCTTGTCTAATAAAAGCTGTCTTGAGAGAAGGTCGCGACGCAAACCAAAAGTTTCTACGATGATTCTGTACCAAACCATCAAAAATCGTAACCGACCGAAGCAAAAATCTCCATTTCTCCACGCAATTATTTTATATTATTTTATCAAAGTCACAAAACTGTAATATTCGGCCATCCACCAACAATCTTTACATAATCCGACGGCTTAGCGAGTCAGGCATGCAATGATAACTTTTATTGGGATAAAAAAATGACTTTTAAACACCATCTTTATCGAAAACACCGTCAGCGCGCACATGCAAAACCTTTACGTGACTCAACGACGCGTCTGCTCGAGCGCACTGCATCATGGGACGACCCGTGACGCGTCGAGTGAAATATTTTTTATACAATCTTAAAACGTCTCCAAAACATCCGATTTTACCAGAATTTCGACAACCGAGTTTTAAGCGTCCTAAGCAATCGCAAAAACTGAAGACAAAATTAAAATCGAAGTTAAAACGAACTCGTTACGTCGAGCGAAGCAAAAATACTCCATTTCTCCACATGAATTTACGGAATTGTTTGACCTCACTGTGACCTTGACCTTTGACCGACTTTGACCAAAATCTAATCAGCACTAGCCATCACCCTCCTGAATCACGTGGTGTAATTTGACATTGGTAGCTTCTTCCGTTCTCGAGTTATCTGTACCAAACCATCAAAAATCGAATATTTGACCTCACTGTGACCTTGACCAAAATCTAATCAGCACTAGCCATCACCCTCCTGAATCAGGTGGTGTAATTTGACATTGGTAGCTTCTTCCGTTCTCGAGTTATCGTGCCTACAAACAAACAAACAAACAAACAAAACAAGCAGTCACAGACTGGTACTTACGAAATCGTCAACTTGACCTCTGACCTTGTCTAATAAAAGCTGTCTCTTGAGAAGGTAGTGACACAAACCAGAAGTTTCTACGATGATTCTGCACCAAACCATCAAAAATCGAATGTTTTGGATGTTTGACGTCACTGTGACCTTGACCTTTGACCGATTTTGACCAAAATCTAATCAGCACTAGCCATCAGCCTCCTGAATCACGTGGTGTAATTTGACATTGGTAGCTTCTTCCCTTCTCGAGTTATCTGTACCAAACCATCAAAAAGCGAATATTTGACCGCACCGTGACTTTGACCTTTGACCGATTTTGACCAAAATCTAATCAGCACTAGCCATCACCCTCCTGAATCACGTGGTGTAATTTGACATTGGTAGCTTCTTCTGTTCTCGAGTTATCGTGCCTACAAACAAACAAACAAACAAACAAGCAGACATAGACTGGTACTTACGAAATCGTCAACTTGATCTCTGACCTTGTCTCATAAAAGCTGTCTCTCGAGAAGGTAGCAACGCAAACCAGAAGTTTCTACGATGATTCTGTACCAAACCATCAAAAATTGAATGTTTTGGATGTTTGACCTCACTGTGACCTTGACCTTTGACCGATTTTGACCAAAATCTAATCAGCACTAGCCATCACCCTCCTGAATCACGTGGTGTAATTTGACATTGGTAGCTTCTTTCGTTCATGAGTTATCGTGCCTACAAACAAACAAACAAACATACAAACAAGCAGTCATAGACTGGTACTTACGAAATCGTAAACTTGACCTCTGACCTTGTCCAATAAAAGCTGTCTCTTGAGAAGGTAGTGACGCAAACCAGAAGTTTCTACGATGATTCTGTACCAAACCATCAAAAATCGAATGTTTTTGATGTTTGACCTCACAGTGACCTTGACCTTTGACCGATTTTGACCAAAATCTAATCAGCGCTAGCCATCAGCCTCCTGTATCACGTGGTGTAATTTGACATTGGAAGCTTCTTGCGTTCTCGAGTTATCATTTTTTGGATGTTTGACCTCACTGTGACCTTTACCTTTGACCGATTTTGACTAAAATCTAATCAGCACTAGCCATCAGCCTCCTGTATCACGTGTTGTAATTTGACATTGGTAGCTTCTTCCGTTCTCGAGTTATCTGTACCAAACCATCAAAAATCAAATATTTGACCTCACTGTGACCTTGACCTTTGACCGATTTTGACCAAAATCTAATCAGCACTAGCCATCACCCTCCTGAATCACGTGGTGTAATTTGACATCAGTAGCTTCTTCTGTTCTTGAGTTATCGTGCCTACAAACAAACAAACAAACAAACATACAAACAAGCAGTCATAGACTGGTACTTACGAAATCGTAAACTTGACCTCTGACCTTGTCCAATAAAAGCTGTCTCTTGAGAAGGTAGCGACGCAAACCAGAAGTTTCTACGATGATTCTGTACCAAACCATCAAAAATCGAATGTTTTGGATGTTTCACCTCACTGTGACCTTGACCTTTGACCGATTTTGACCAAAATCTAATCAGCGCTCGCCACCACCCTCCTGAATCACGTGGTGTAATTTGACATTGGAAGCTTCTTGCATTCTCGAGTTATCATTTTTTGGATGTTTGACCTCACTGTGACCTTGACCTTTGACCGATTTTGACCAAAATCTAATCAGCGCTCGCCATCACCCTCCTGAATCACGTCGTGTAATTTGACGTTGGTAGCTTCTTCCATTCTCGAGTTATCGTGCCTACAAACAAACAAACAAACAGAAACGGAAGGCATCAATATACTTTCAAAACCTTTAGATTTCGTAAGTAAAAAACCAATGTCACCCGCAGGGTGACCCGTATCTTGCCAAAAGGTGACCACGTGTGACTTCTTTAAGGTCACACTGAGGTGAACAGACCTGCTATCCACCAGGAGCAACTCCTTGAGGAATATCTGCCTACGAGAGTTTCCGATGAGAATCGTTCTACAGAGTTACCATGAAAAATATGCGTTTGCCTCATAATGTCACCAAATGACGTCATATTTTCTCAAGCTTGACATATCTAGAAAGCACTCATCGAGGTGTTCAATTTGAGGTACTACACGATATGGTTCCTAAAACTTGAAAATTTTGACCTTGGGGTCAAATATGTTTGACCTTAGGCGCTAACCATGAAGGTCAAGGCCAATCGCCACCAAAAATTAATCAGCTGAGCACCAGACCATGAACTATATTCCCATGAAGTTTGAAGACGATCCAATCAAAATTACTCAAAAAATAATGGTTTCGTCGACTCCCCTGATTTGCGACAAAGTGACCTTGACCTTTGACCTTGACCTTCAAAATTTTGTGCGCTGAAAGGGACCTCTATAGGC
Organism: Eptatretus burgeri; assembly: GCF_056783735.1. Taxonomy (NCBI): domain Eukaryota; kingdom Metazoa; phylum Chordata; class Myxini; order Myxiniformes; family Myxinidae; genus Eptatretus; species Eptatretus burgeri. Next base: position 90,298,651 of record NC_140969.1, read on the forward strand.
CTCTGATATGCGAAGTTACAAAAATTTCCAATGATAACTGTGCTCTGCAGAATTTTTTATACGTGATTACAGACAAAAAAAACAAAAAAACAAACAAACAAAAAAAAACATACAAGCTGACTAACATATCTTGCAAAAACTTCGTTTTGGCAAGATAACAAACAAACAAACAGAAACGGAAGTAATCAATCTAAAGATTTCGTAAGTAAAAACTTGTGGTGCCTTGTCAAGTCTCTCTCTGGAGTATGCAACTCTCCATCCCTTCCTTCACTTCAAATGGCACCATAGCAGATTCTGCTCATAAGAATACTGAATAACTTCAATTCTGTGTTTGCTTCCAAGTCTTGAGCCCCCCAATCCCTCACTCTGTACTCACCATACCAAGTCATACCCAAATGCTTGACTCTGTATCTTTTGCACCTGAGAAGGTGGAGAAGTTTCTGGCAACCCCAGACTCTGATTCTGCAACTGGCTTGGATGAAATCAGTGCATGTGTGTTCTAAAAACCTGCTCTTCTGCTCTTGCACATCCACTTTTTCCTCTGTTCACCCTATCATTTACCCGAGGTCATCTTCCATCTGCTTGGAATTCAGCCAACATCACTGCATTGCAACAACATGGTCTATTGGTGCAAAAAAGAAAGATGCAAACACTGATCCCCTTAACCACAGACCCATTGCATACTTCCAATCATAAGCAAGATAATGCAATCCATCATGGAAGTTGACATCAAACCCTTCCTTTTCTCAAACAGTCTGATCTCAAACCATCAGTTTGGATTCAGACCGAGTCAATATACTCTGAACATGTTGCTTCTCCTCTCCAAACAATGGATGGAGGGATTCATTCTCAAACATGAGATCAGGGATGTTTCTCTCGACACATCTCAAGCATTCACTATAGTCTGACACCTTTCTCTCCAAACTATCACCCTATGCCATGACATGTAAGGCACCTCCGCACATGGCTTACTAATTTCCTCACTCTCCTAGCCAACATACAGCTCTCAACTGGATCCTCTCATCTCTGCCTTTCAAGGCTGGAGTGCCCATAGGCTAGTTTCTTGGGTCCAGTCCTATTCTTAATCTTCTTCAATTATCTTGTCGATTTCGGGAAAATCCTCTTTATCCCTTTGCTGATGACCCCTTCCTTTACCGTAACTTCGCTCATCCTTTAGATAGGCATGCAGCAGCTTCTTCCCTCTCTGGAGGTCTTGATGGAATCATGAACTGGTCCAACACTTGGAATTTGTCTATCAATCCTGACAAATTCTAGTCTCACTTTGTCTCTTGGAAAAGACCTGACGAACCCTCCCACCTAATCCTCTTGAAGATGTTCAGTCACTCAAAGTTTTGGGCCTCACCATCAGCCATCTTTCTTGGGCAAACCATGTGTCTAACTTGGCTTCCAAAGTCAGCTGCCAACTGAGCATCCACCATTGTACAGTCTTGTCTTGGCACATCTGAACTTTTATTTACTTACAAGGCCTTAATCCACAGCTTGATGGAATACTGCTGTCCTCTCTGGGCCGGTGCCACTGCCTCACACCTTGGTTATCTCGACACCATGGAAACTAAGGCCCTTCCACTGTGGAAAATTATATGAACCATATACCACACACAAAAACATTAGGCGGTTGTGGAGAGGAATGTATTGTTAAAGGTATTCCAGTGGGCTTGAAATGGTCAGTATGGACAATTAACAGTGAGGAATGGATTTCCTGAAATATACAGCAATACCACTACCGGGATAGGAGTGGGGCCGATCAAAATGGAAGAGATAATAACCAGGGAGAAATACAGTGGAATCAGGAATATCCTGGTCGAGGAACGTTTCTATGAGGCATACGATGTCCTGAGCTGCAGCAATAACCTGAACAGAGAGATGAGTAACATTGGAACAGACATTGAACATTGGTGGATGACACTGTTTGGGAAGGGGGAGGGTTATGAATTTTTTAACTGAAAAAATAATCTAAAGGGTAAAATGAAAAAAAAACTTAAAAAAAAAAAACTTAGAAGAACTTGAAGTTGTTTAAAGAGTCAAATAGCAAATAAAAAGCAAATTACAACATAAAGAATAGGGTGGTGACCCAAGGTTGATGGACAATTGATGAATGAATGCAAGAAGGTTTCAGAATGTAAAATAGATTGCACAATTGGGCCAATAGAGGCAGAAGTACAGGCCAAAGGACCTTTAAGTGAGGGTACAATTAATGAGGTTGGATAGACAAAGGTATAGATGATTCGATACAATGTAGAAAAATGGAACAAAAGGGCCGACGTGATGGACCGGTGTAAACTGCATGTGTACAATACAACAGTGAGGTTAGAGAGATGAAAAGTAAGAGAAGTAAGAGAATTTTTCCAGCAGGATGGAAGGAACCATCCTGGCCACAAATTAGTGGTGTAAAAGCAACAAAACATTTTGCCTTGATCTCCTGTTGATATACATCTATTTTTGTATAGTGCTTTTCCATATTGTTAGGCTGCAAGGTGAAACATGGAAGCTATTTTCTTGAAATTCCTACTTCATGACACTGCATATAAAATGCCTCATAAGCTGCAAACAGTGAGGAAAACCCAAGAAAGAACTTTGGAAGCTACTCCTTTATATCTTAGAAAGGGTGATTGGGGTTACTGTTTGTCAACTAGTTAACGAAGGTGTTATGGATCAGGCAGGACCATTTATTGCCAGAAATAGCATGGATGGTAGGTAAGGGGTCATGAAAAGTAGAATTGGACACAGGTAAAAGTAGTTATGAGGATATCATTTGTCATCATAGTATTCCAAGACTAATCAGAACAAACAATTATTTTAAAATAATAACAATAATTTTTGTAAACAATGTCAAGGCTCATATAAGAGTAAACAGACAGAACATATAACAAAGGGAACAGGAGACAAGATGGACGGGAGAGGGGAGCACAAAACAGTACAAAACAGATATTAGGAGATGTGAAGAAGGGAAAGGGATGGGGGTGTGGTACACAGGGTAAACAAGATGGGCACGACAGGGACTTTCAGGAAGGAAAACAGGGAATTTGAAGGAGGTGGGTTTGGGTGGATTAACAGGGGTAGAAAAGATCGAGGATTTGGATGGGGGACGATAAGAGATGGTGGTGAATAGCTGTTTTGAAGACCTGGAGGGATGAGTGGGTTTGAAGAGAGTGTGGGAATTTGTTCCAGAGGAGGGGGAAAAGAAGAATGAAACCGTGAAGGTGAGTAGTGATTCTTTATTTTAGCAGGTTTACCAGAAAGGTTTTTTTTTGGCAGACCTTGAATGCCCTGCAGAAATATAGGGAGGACAGAGCACAGACAGAGCAGGGGGGGGGGGTAGGGCAAGGCCAGAGAGGAGATAGTATAAGACAGAAATACCACCGACCTGCCTGCGGTTAGAGAGTCTGAGACCCAAAGACTCAGTTTCATCGTGGGAGATACCAATGATCCGAAAAGTCTTGGTTTGCACAGCATGAAGTCGAGCGAGGTGTGAAGTAGGATCATCACCCCAGAGGGGAGAGCAGTACTCCATCAGGCTGCAGATGAAAGCTTTGTCAGTGGTTAGAAGCTCAGGTGTGCCAAGAACGGACTTTGCACTCTGGAGGATGCCCAGTCGGTGACTGGCTTTGGAGGCTAGCTTGGAAATGTAGCGATCTCAGGAAAGATCATAGCCGATAGTGAGGCCCAAAATCTGGAATGAAAGGACTTCTTCAAAGGGATTGTTGAGAAAATAAATAGGGTTTTTTCCAGATGGTCCTTTGGACGAGACGTGAGGGTGTGAGATTTGTAAGGATTGAAAAACATGTTCCATGTATTTGACCAGCTTGTGATTTTATCCAGGTCTGCATGAAGTGAAGAGGCTGCTGCCTGCTGAACAGAGGGATAAGAGATGGTATGGCAGAGGGTGGAGTCATCAGCAAGATAAAGAGGATTTTCCAGAGTCCGAGAGATCAATGATGTCAACCAGAAAAGGCAATGGGCCTAGAACGCTGCCTTGAGGTACTCCAGCTTGAACAGGAGAAGAAGATGAGAGACAGCCATCAAGAGCCGCATATTGACTGTGACAAGAGAGGCTGTCCATGAGTCATGAGTGGAGATCTGCTTTGGATACCACCAGAAGAGTTTGGTGAGCAGTGCAGGATGCCAGACCATATCAAAAGCTCATGATATGTCTAGGCTCGAGGGAGATGGCTCGGGTGTTACGTTTGGCATTTAGGACCTCCACCCATTGTTGGGAAAGCAGGAACAGTATATCCAGGGTAGAATGACCCGGACTGAATCCAAATTGATGGTAGGAAATCAAGCCATTGGAGAAGAGGAAGGATTTGATGTCAGAAGCGATGGTTGATTCCATAACCTTGTTGATGATTGGGAGCAGATTGATTGGTGAGTAGTTGGAGGGATCTGTTTTTGCACCTTTTTTATGCAGAGCGGTGATGTTTGCAGATTTCCAAGCAGATGGCAGATGACCCCGAGCAAATGAGAGGGTGAACGGAACAGAGAGAGGGTGAGGAAGAGCAGCAGAGAATTTTTGTTTTGTTTTGTTCAAGAAATAAAGCAGGGATGCAAAGCAATACTTCAATCCTCCTTTCTGGATTATGAGATGGGAAGAATGAAATACACTTGAATATCTACTATTGTCACACAGCCTTTCTGGCCATCAGTCATAATAAAGCAATGATACAGTGTGTTCCAAAAAGACCCGGACAACTTTGGTTGTTAATATATTTAGAACCATGAATGATACAAAGATACCCTTTGGTTTATGTGATACAGAAACTCATAAAGTTTTGAGAAAACCATATACTTCAATGTGATCTCCAGTTGTCGGGCTCAGGATATCAAGATGGTAAACGAGTTGACATGTTCAGCTCAGCAAGTTTGCGTCCACCAGTACACATGCAGCTGTAATCTGAGAACGAAGATAATGCACGTTCGCCACCTTGGTGTTGTAAACATCTTTGACATCAGTTTCTATCACTTTCTGGTTTCTATCACTGAATTCCGGTTTCTACCAACAATCCACATTCCAAAAAAATTATCCTTTGCTTTTTTTGGTTTGTCAAAGATGTTTACAACACCAAGATCCTATCCCTAAGATTGTCCTATCCCTAAGAGAGGATGATCACCTTTCTCTGTTATCATCTGAGCTCAAGCGTTTGGACATCGGGATTGCAGCTCTCTCTGAGGTTCGGAGACCGGATTGCGGCGAGATAATGGTGGGTGGTTACACCTACTATTGGTCTGGTCGCTCTGATGGTTACCATACCCAAGGAGTTGCTGTAGCTGTGTCCAATAAGCTGACCCCAATGATAATTGAGGTAACACCGGTCAACGAGCGTATTATGAGATTAAGGATTCGTCACTCCTTAGGTGTCATTTCCCTGGTCTCTGTTTATGCTCCGACTGAGGCGAGTGATCTCACCATGAAGGATGCATTCTACGCCACACTCGAGTCTGTGGTTGATCAGTGCCCCAGACGAGATACACTTTTAGTCTTGGGGGATTTCAATGCATCGACTGGAACTGATAGGGATGGTTTCGAGGTGTGTGTTGGTCCCCATGGGTCAGGAACTATGAACCAGAATGGCACTAAGTTCCTTGACTTTGCAAGAAGTCATGGACTTAGGGTGGCTGGTTCATGGTTTCAGCGCCCACAAGCTCATCGCTGGACTTGGTATTCCAACGCTGGCGGTGTGGCAAAGGAGATTGACCATGTCCTCATTGACGGTCGTTGGAGGGTGATCCAGAACTGCAGGGTCTACCGGAGTGCTCAGTTCCTCAATACTGACCACAGGCTTGTTGTAGCAACTCTAAAGCTGCACCGTAAATCCTGGAGAATGGTACCATCCCAGCCGAGGCTGGATGTTGCCAAGCTCAGGGATGAGAGAGTAGCCGAGGAGCTTGCGAACAGGCTGAGTGGACACTTGGGGGGTCTGGGTGCTTTGGGGGGTCCTGAAGAGTTGTGGAGCGCCTTCAAGACCACCGTCCTTGATGTTGCCGGTGGATGCCTTAGAGCTCACCGCAGGGCAAAGAAGAATTTTGTCTCTCAAGGGACACTGGATACCATTGACCAGAGTCGCAGGGCCAGGCTGAATGGCAGAGCTGAGCTGTTCAGGGAGCTGAGGCATAAAACTGTACGTGCACTGAGGGTGGACAAGGAGGCCTATGTGCGAGGATTCTGTGAGGGGGTAGAGCATCACCTGTGGACAGGTGATTCTCGTCCCGCTTACAGGGAAATTTGCGCATTACGTTCATCCAAGCCCATCCCTCGGAGCACTACAGTTCGAGCAGAGAATGGTAGGCTCTTGACAGAGGAGTCTGAAGTGAAGGCCCGCTGGGCCGGTTACTTTGAGCGGTTGTACCAGGCTGATCCCCCAACTGTCGAGTTGGACGTCAAGGGTGTTACAATCCCTGTTGCTGACCCTCGAATCAACTGTGGTCCACCTACGCTTGTGGAAACACGGGCTGCGGTGAACCAGTTGAAACGGGGCAAAGCTCCAGGGATCTGTGGCATCCATGCCGAACTTCTCAAGGCTGGTGGAAATGCTGCACTCGTGTCGTTGCATGCAGTTTTGTGCTCTGCCTGGAACACAGGCATCATCCCAACTGACTGGAAGAGGGGCCTTGTTGTCCCTCTCTGGAAAGGGAAGGGTGATCGCCAAGACTGCAACAACTACCGAGGGGTGACGCTGCTCTCAGTGCCGGGCAAGGTCTTTGCTCGGATAATTCTCGATAGGATTCGCCACCATCTGCTTGAGCACCAGCGTCCAGAGCAGTCAGGCTTTACACCAAAGAGGTCAACGATTGACCGTATCCTTGCACTTCGTGTCCTCACTGAACGCAGACGAGAGTTTCGGCAGGGGCTGCTTGCAGCCTATGTTTATCTCTGTAAAGCATTCGATTCAGTGAATCGGGATGTCCTCTGGAGGATTCTTGGTCTTCGTGGGGTGCCACCAAAACTGATCGATCTGATGTCTGAACTCTACTCTGGTACTGAGAGTGCTGTGAAGTGTGGTGGTACCATCTCTGACTTATTTCCAGTTGTTACTGGAGTTCGTCAGGGATGTGTACTTGCCCCCACACTTTTCAGCACTTGTATGGACTGGATTCTAGGGAGGATGTCGGAGAGATCAAGTTGCGGTGCGTCATTTGGGAATGTCAAGATCTCGGATCTTGACTTTGCAGATGATGCAGTCATCTTTGCGGAGACTTTAGACATCCTCTTGGGGGCCCTCGAGGTGCTGAATGAGGAGTCGGAGCCGTTGGGATTACGGGTTTCTTGGGTCAAAACTAAGATCCAGGCTTTCGGTGACATCTTGGATGCTGCTGTCCTGTCTGTGTCTGTTTGTGGTGAGGATGTTGAGGTCGTGGAGAGATTCACTTACCTTGGCAGTGATATTCATGTCTCTGCTGGCTGCGAGTCAGAGGTCAATAGACGTCTGGGTCGGGCCTGGGGAGTCATGGATTCACTGGATCATGGGGTGTGGCGCTGCCGGTACCTGTGCGGGAGGACGAAAGTCCGAGTCTTCAGGTCCTTGGTACTTCCAGTCTTGCTCTATGGGTGCGAGACTTGGACTCTGACCAAGGATCTGAGACGGAAACTTAATTCCTTTGGTACCAGGTCTCTTCGGAGAATCCTTGGCTATCGCTGGTCGGATTTTGTGTCCAACGAGTGGTTGCTGAGAGAGACTCGGATGAGATTTATTACCTGCATAGTCCGTGAGCGTCAGTTGCGGCTGTATGGACATGTGGCTCGTTTTCCTGACTCTGATCCTGCTCACCAGATTCTCTCAGCGAGGGAGTCTCATGAGTGGAGGAGGCCAGTGGGTCGACCACGTGCCTCATGGTTGCAACAGGTTGACCATCATCTCAAGGAGATGGGGATGGGCCTGGCATCTGCCTGGGGGATGGCCAGTTGGAGGCCCCTGGAGTACCGGCGGAAAGTGGACGCAGCGACGTGCTGTTCTGGGCACATGCTCCCATACCTGACCTGACCTGTCAAGACTGGAGTACCTCAAGGCAGTGTTCTCGCCCCAGTGATTTTTCTGGTTTTCATCATTGATCTCTTAAACTCTCCTCTTTATCTTTATCTTTGCTGATGACTCCACCCTCTGCTATACCATTTCTTACCCCTCTGTTCGGCAGGCAGCAGCCTCTTCACTTCATGCAGACCTGGATAAAATCACAAGCTGGTCAAATACATGGAACATGTCTTCCAATCCTGAAAAATCTCACACCCTCACGTCTCTTCCAAAGGATCACTTGGAAACCCCCCATCTACTTTCTCAAACAATCCCTTTGAAGAAGTCCTTTCATTCTAGCTTTTGCGCCTCACTATCGGCTATGATCTTTCCTGATAGAGCCGCATTTCCAAGCTGGCCTCCAAAGCCAGTCACTGGGCATCCTCCATCGTGTAAAGTCCTTCCTTAGCACACCTGAGCTTCTAACCACTTACAAAGCTTTCATCCGCAGCCTGATGGAGTACTGCTCTCTCCTCTGTGATGGTGCTCTTTCCTCACACCTAGCTAGACTTCATGCTGTGCAAACCAAGGCTTTTAGGATCATTGACATCTCCCGCCTCTCACTTTGTTTTTTTGATGTTTTTGAGTCTCACTAAAAGAACCAAGTTAACATCGTGATTTGAATTTTGATGTGAAATTGATCGGAGTTGTTTGATTAATTTCATAGTAGAGGTCTCACCTCA
>NC_140969.1:90314857-90354857 GCF_056783735.1 Eptatretus burgeri
TCCAACGCTGGCGGTGTGGCAAAGGAGATTGACCATGTCCTCATTGACGGTCGTTGGAGGATGATCCAGAACTGCAGGGTCTACCGGAGTGCTCAGTTCCTCAATACTGACCACAGGCTTGTTGTTGCAACTCTAAAGCTGCACCTTAAATCCTGGAGAATGGTACCATCCCAGCCTAGGCTGGATGTTGCCAAGCTCAGGGATGAGAGAGTAGCTGAGGAGTTTGCGAACAGGCTGAGTGGACACTTGGGGGGTCTGGGTGCTTTTGGGGGTCCTGAAGAGTTGTGGAGCGCCTTCAAGACCACCGTCCTTGATGTTGCCGGTGGATGTCTTGGAACTCACCGCAGGGCAAAGAAGAATTTTGTCTCTCAAGGGACACTGGATACCATTGACCAGAGTCGCAGGGCCAGGCTGAATGGCAGAGCTGAGCTGTTCAGGGAGCTGAGGCGTAAAACTGTACGTGCACTGAGGGTGGACAAGGAGGCCTATGTGCGAGGAATCTGTGAGGGGGTAGAGCATCACCTGTGGACAGGTGATTCTCGTCCCGCTTACAGGGGAATTCGCGCATTACGTTCATCCAAGCCCATCCCTCGGAGTACTGCAGTTCGAGCAGAGAGTGGTAGGCTCTTGACAGAGGAGTCTGAAGTGAAGGCCCGCTGGGCCGGGTACTTTGAGCGGTTGCACCAGGCTGATCCCCCAGCTGTCGAGTTGGACGTCAAGGGTGTTACAATCCCTATTGCTGACCCACGAATCAACTGTGGTCCACCATCGCTTGTGGAAACACGGGCTGCGGTGAACCAGTTGAAACGGGGCAAAGCTCCAGGGATCTGTGGCATCCATGCCGAACTTCTCAAGGCTGGTGGAAATGCTGCACTGGTGTCGTTGCATGCAGTTTTGTGCTCTGCCTGGAACACAGGCATCATCCCAACTGACTGGAAGAGGGGCCTTGTTGTCCCTCTCTGGAAAGGGAAGGGTGATCGCCAAGACTGCAACAACTACCGAGGGGTGACGCTGCTCTCAGTGCCGGGCAAGGTCTTTGCTCGGATAATTCTTGATAGGGTTCGCCACCATCTGCCTGAGCACCAGCGTCCAGAGCAGTCAGGCTTTACACCAAAGAGGTCAACAATTGACCGTATCCTTGCCCTTCGTGTCCTCACCGAACGCAGACGAGAGTTTCGGCAGGGGCTGCTTGCAGCCTATGTTGATCTCTGTAAAGCGTTCGATTCAGTGAATCGGGATGTCGTCTGGAGGATTCTTGGTCTTCGTGGGGTGCCACCAAAACTGATCGATCTGATGTCTGAACTCTACTCTGGTTCTGAGAGTGCTGTGAAGTGTGGTGGGACCACCTCTGACTTATTTCCAGTTGTTACTGGAGTTCATCAGGGATGTGTACTTGCCCCCACACTTTTCAGCACTTGTATGGACTGGATTTTAGGGAGGATGTCGGAGAGATCAAGTTGCGGTGCATCGTTTGGGAATGTCAAGATCTCGGACCTTGATTTTGCAGACGATGCAGTCATCTTTGCGGAGACTTTAGACATCCTTTTGGGGGCCCTCGAGGTGCTGAATGAGGAGTCGAAGCCGCTGGGATTACGGGTTTCTTGGGTCAAAACTAAGATCCAGGCTTTCGGTGACATCTTGGATGCTGCTGTCCTGTCTGTGTCTGTTTGTGGTGAGGATGTTGAGGTCGTGGAGAGATTCACTTACCTTGGCAGTGATATTCATGTCTCTGCTGGCTGCGAGTCAGAGGTCAATAGACGTCTGGGTCGGGCCTGGGGAGTCATGGATTCACTGGATCATGGGGTGTGGCGCTGCCGGTTCCTGTGCGGGAGGACGAAAGTCCGAGTCTTCAGGTCCTTGGTACTTCCAGTCTTGCTCTATGGGTGCGAGACTTGGACTCTGACCAAGGATCTGAGACGGAGACTTAATTCCTTTGGTACCAGGTGTCTTCGGAGAATCCTTGGCTATCGCTGGTCGGATTTGTGTTGAACGAGCGGTTGCTGAGAGAGACTCGGATGAGATTTGTTACCTGCATAGTCCGTGAGCGTCAGTTGCGGCTGTATGGACATGTGGCTCGTTTTCCTGATGCTGATCCTGCTCACCAGATTCTCTCAGCGAGGGAGTCTCATGAGTGGAGGAGGCCAGTGGGCCGACCACGTGCCTCATGGTTGCAGCAGGTTGACCATCATCTCAAGGAGATGGGGATGGGCCTGGCATCTGCCTGGGGGATGGCCAGACGGAGGCCCCTGGAGTACCGGCGGAAAGTGGATGCAGCGACGCGCTGTTCTGGCACATGATCCCATACCTGACCTGACCTGAATATTAAAGATTTTTCAAGTATATTGGATTGGATTATGTCTGGCTGTCTGTCTGTCTGTCTGTCTGTCTGTCTGTCTATCGCCTACAGGTCACAATTTTATACCAATCTTCCCGAAACTTGACGACATGGTAGAGTTTTTCATAAGCAAGAAGCATATTGCTTTTGAGGTAAAATGGTCAACATAGGCCAAAGGTCAACAACTTGGTCAAGTTTCTAAAATTCTCAATTTTCATCTGATTGACTTGAAATTTGAAGAGGATTTGCATATTTGGTCATTGAATTCAATCAACAATTATTTTGAAGGTCAAATTTGTTTTATGGATTTTGCGAGTATCGTGCGATACATGATATATTTCTTGTTTGGTTGTGAACAAAATATCTCAAAAGCTGTGGATAGATTCAGATGAAATTTGGTGGAGAGCTTGGGTAAGTGACATGGACAATATGATTAGATTTTCGTGAAGATACAGATCTGGATCTGGATCCGAGAATTTTAAAAGTGATTTTTCACCATTCAGATACGGGGCTAAAAACGACATACAGCAAGCAGGATATCTCAAAAAGTTGTGGACTGATTTGGACAAAACGTGCTGGGCACGTTGGGTATGTAAGAAGGAAAAATTTATTCAATTTTGGTGAAGATCTGAATCCAGATCCAAGAATTTTCGAAGTGATTCTTCACCCTTGAGTGAGAGGGCGAAAATGATATATAGCACGATATCGCAAAAAGTTATGAACGGATTTGGATGAAACTTGGTGGATAAATTGGTTAGGTGACAAGAACAAGCCGATTAAATTTTAGTTCAGGTCCGAATCCAGATCCGCCTATCAGTGGGATACAAAACGAAAACGAATCAGCTTGGTGGAGGTTGTGCTCTTCCGGGTGCCCTTCTAGTTAATATTGATTTTTTTGTTTTTCATATTCATTCTTCTTTTGTTCTAATGTTGATTAGTGTTCCCATATGTTTAGCATTTTGGGTTTGCCACCTTGCCTGTTTGTATACCCATCTGAATATATGACACACAGAACATAGTTTGCACAATTTGGAAAAATACAGCAACATACTGCATTAGATGATTAGTAATACAGTACTAATGTTAACTGCATACCAAGGAGAAATGAGTGTTAATGCGTTGTATATCAGTTGAGAGGTTCAAAATTAGTGCCATTTTGTTTCTGTGTAATATGTAAATTCCCATGTAATTAAAAAAGCAGGAAATGGACATCGACAACCATCCTTGACCATGCTGTGGAATGTCGGCTGAAGCCCTCATGTGAATGAGATGAAAAAGGACACGACTAAAAGTTCCGGTCAACACAAAGTTCAGGATAATATTTTAGTGCTCATTATCTTCTATGTTGTCTATTGTGCCACACCCGTAGCCATTGTGTCAGCCACGCTGACACGCCACGTATGAAAGAGATTAGAGATGGTTCAAGTCTAATTTTCTTGAGTTTGAACTGAGAATAGCTTTCAGTCCAATAGAGTCCAAGCTAGTGTTTCATCCTGGTAAAGTTTCCAGAGAATTCCTGGAAAATTGTGGGAAACATCGACTCGGGATTCCTGTCTTTTCCTGGAGTTTATTTTTCAGTTCGGGCTCAGAAAATTTGGGCTCGAAATATCTCTAATGGCAAGTATAGATGTGCTTGTGGAGTGTGCTCTGTGCACCTCGTTTCCCAACAATAAGGTGAAAGAGAAATAGAGAAATAGAGAAATAGAGAAATAGAGAAATAGAGAAATAGAGAAATAGAGAAATAGAGAAATAGAGAAATAGAGAGATAGAGATAGAGATAGAGATAGAGATAGAGATAGAGATAGAGATAGAGATAGAGATAGAGATAGAGATAGAGATAGAGATAGAGATAGAGATAGAGATAGAGATAGAGATAGAGATAGAGATAGAGAGAGAGAGAGAGAGAGAGAAGCTCGAGTGGAAGGAAGGTGGTAAAAAACTGATGTACCACGTTCTGGAGATCACTCGTTTACCCTTATATGATTTTTTTTGTTTTTCTCAGAGTAATGACGAGTTCACCCTTCCATTTGCTTTTTAATAGAAAAAAAAGTTTACTTTTTTTTAGAATATCGAAGCAAGTGGATATGATGACATGCTTCAAATCTATATATATTACTTAAACTCTCTCTCTCTCTCTCTCTCTCTCTCTCTCTCTCTCTCTCTCTCTCTCTCTCTCTCTCTCTCTCTCTCTCTCTCTCTCTCTCTCTCTATATATATATATATATATATATATATATATATATATATATATATATGTGTATGTGTATATATGTATGTTCCCAAAATACAGCCAAAACGGTGCATGACAGTGCAAAAATTTTATGGCCACCTTACTCACCATTCGCCTGCGGTGTGCAGTATCAAGTTTCTTTCAAATCGGGCAACAAAAAACTTATTAAAAATCAATTCCTGATTCAGTCAAGTTTTGGTATGACGATCCATAAAGCGCAAGGACAAACCATGGAGAATGCCTTGATATACCTCAAGAAACCGGTTGGCTGAATGATGACTCCTGAGGTAAATGCTCAAATTTTCTTCAAGTGAAAGTTTGACCACTAAATAATATTAAAAAAAAAAATTTTTTTTTCATCAACCGCTGTCACCACGGGAACCCAACGGGTTCACGGGTCTTCTAATAAACTATAAAAATTGGTTCAGATATTTTTATATATACACCTCAAGCGACAAAATCAATGTTATCAGTCTACCCACAGTTCTGGAATTGTCTGTTCATGTCGAGAACAGATGGAAAACACTTGACAAAATACTGCCCTTCAACAACAAGCACGAGTGTGACAGCTTTGCAGGTCTCAAATGAATTATTTAGATTGAAAGTACATTATTAAAGCAATGGCTTGAAGGCTGCAGATTAGACTCAAGACAGATCATCAGAGTGTAATTATTGTAAAATGTGATGATATTTTAACAACAAAATTACGTCGAAACCAAACAAAATCAGAAGAATGTGACTGATATTCCTGACAATAAAAACGAAACAACATAACAATTGTATAATATATGATGAGACAATTTGAGTGGAGTTTAATAAAATCATGAACTAGAACAAAGTCGATGGCTCGTCATCGCAAATCCCCACGCTTCCCACTTAAAGCAAAGTTGAAAGATTGCATAAAGTTCCATGGGGAATGATTCAATATCAAATTTTGAGTTGAAAATAAAATCTTCTGTTTTGACCCCTGTGTAACGTTTCTTATCAAGTTTGTATATCCATTGAATATCTTTTCAAATACTTCATTAATGTTGAAGGATGTGAAACAAAACACACTTTAAAAATTAGATCATAATGCCACCGAAAGAAAAGAATATGTCTTCCCTGTGCAAAAATTATTTTATTTTATTTTTTAAATCATTTCAATTTCTCAGGAGGCCAAAATGCAATTTCACAAATGCAGTATCAATGTGGAGTAAAAGCTTAAATCAGTTTTGAGAAATGTTATAACCTTAGGGAAATCAGAAGATACAGTACATACAATATGTACAGTGCACGTAGAAAATCCTATGAAGCAATCCAGGAACATTTTGTGATCAGTTTTAATTTCTCACTTCTGTAAATTCAGTGTAATTTAAATCGAGTTACTTCAATAATCACAAGCAGTTCTGCTGTCAGAGTGCAGAATTTTCCTGTAGTTTTGCAATGTTGCATTTTTAGAACTGCAGAAGCTATGATTTTTTTTTCTGATTGATAATGGAGACTTCTACGTATTAATTGGAAAAGTAGGGGGAGGGGTGCAGCATGTATTGCCATTCTATCTACTCTCCTCAACACATAGTTTTAAACAGGATAAAACAATGGTAAATTATGAAGGAGCAGGACATTTATCAAAGGTATGCAGGAATGAGGCTTGTAGTGGTGTGGGATTCACCTGAAAAGGACCACGAGGAGTTATTGTCACATTAGCCTTGTGCCAATGGTCACCCATATTGTTACTGTGTGACCACATGGGTTGGTCTCCTAGTGTCCCGTACGAGCGTATAAACACATTGAGAGAACCTGGTGGGAAATGAGTGAAAGATCCATTGCTTACATTTTATCATCAGGTTAGTCTGTGAATAAAAGTTTAAGTGGACATTGAATAATTGCTATGATACCTTCGGTCCTTTAAAATTGATCACATGCTATTATAATCAGGTGGAGGAAAATAAAACGATCAACAGAAAGTGAAACCTTTTTGATTGTCCTTTTATAGTTATCATTTGCAGAGGTCTGTCTCTACATCAGACATATGAATGGTATCGGATGGCACTTTTTAAAAGCTTTTTTTTTCTTTTCTATGAATTTAACATGTGGTTTAAATAAATTTACTAATTTGAGTTTCAAATTCAAGAATAAATTTCTTCTCATGAGAAAAATATCGAAAACAACCATCCAGAATCTGGCATCCCCAACATCCATAAATGACAGTATTTATGACAACAAAATAACAACAATAAAAACTAGATAATTCATAGAACAGCTTACCCCACAAAGTGTTAAAGTTTATAATTCAATTGAAATAATATAATAGTCAGGTTCCTTGTGTAATTTCGTTGGAATTTTTTGGAGAGTGGCAAACCTATAGATTTTTGAGAAGTTTAAAATCTATTTAAAAGAAAAAATGATGTTTCACATTTTTTCAACTTTTGGAAAGGTCGTTTTGGGGGTGAAAAACGCTTTTTTTAAATTCCAATTTAAAAAAATCTGAAACAATACAAAATAACCAACTGATGATGGATTACTGTTAAATGGCTAACAATGGATTTTATAAGATAATAAAATGTTGCATTTTGACTGTCGGTTGCCATGGAAACAGCATTTTTGGAGTGGAATTGCCATTTTTTTAATATATATTTTTTAAAATTATATTTTCCATCGGATGGCCTAAATAATTGTTAAATATAATGACCATGACTAACTTACACATAAGTATTATGATTTTCAAGTATTGGAACAGTTGGTTGCCATGGAAACGGCCATCTGTGCAATGAAACATTGGTGTGTCTGTTGTTCAATATCAGAAGGTTTCGGCACCTTCAGTAGTAAAACGTTTGATTTTAAGTTTTTGTAGTTTGATGTATTGTAAGTGTGATCTTGTAGGGAACATAGGTGACGCCACGTCGCGACGCTCATTGTGATGTCTGTCTGCAACTGTCTGCTCCAAGTAATCATCAATGAGAACTTGTTTGAGAGATTTCAGGAATGGGAGGCCAGCCGCTCAAAGAATGCCATGTTCAAGGCCATGATGAACTATCTCCACAGAGTAGAGGCAATTCTGCATTTTGTTGCAGCATCTCGGAATGCCGACTTAAACCTTCATCTTCAAGCCGGTGAAGAACTCAGCAAGATATTTTTTGCCATGGACAGAATCAAGTACAAGCGGCTCTGGCCAAGGTACATATCTGACATGTATGCACTTAAGACCAGCCATCCAGAGACCTGGAGGGAGCTCAAAGCAGGCAATATTTCGGTTACCAAGAATACTATCCCATTTGTATCGATCGGAGCAGACCACGCTGTTGAACATCTGAAGAGGTTGCTGAAGGTTCACTCTGGTCTGATTGGCATATCAAATAATGCAAATACCAGACAGCGATTCTTCTTGGCTGCACCTGAACTGTCACGCCTGTCTTGCGAGTTTAAGGGACACTTTGATCTGAAGGAAAGTGAGATCACTGAGCACCATGGCCTGTCTCCAAGTGTCGTCAAGTGTGAACACAATGCAATTGACCGAATCAAGGCTGCCATACTTAGTCATGAAAATCCATTTGAAGTTGAGGGTAACCAGCTCTTCAATGTGGTCACCCATGCTTATGTGCCAGAAGAATTTGTACCACAAATACTGAACATTGATGAAACGGGACAGAATCTCTATGAAGATTTTGTTACTAAACGGATCAATGGTGATGTCAGCCTATGGGCGCCAGTGAAGAAGGAGAAGAACAGAATGTACATGTCTGGCAATACAACACTAGCAATCAAGATCAGGGACAAGACAGTAGATCTAAAAGAAACCAAGGATTTGTATGGTAGACTGATGGAACTCTCCAGATCCAGCAGGGACGTCGACCAGAAGGATGCAATTCGCAACTTTGAATTCACTGTGACACCGAGGGCCCTGTTCGCACCAAACGGTAGCTTACTGTCATGCACCGACAAGTCGAAGCTAATCCACAACTTGGAGAAGTTTGCCAACAAGGAACTGTCTTTACCTGAAGATGAGTTTGATGCCACACACATGGAACCAGCACCCGCTGATGCTGTAATTGATGGCAGTACTAGCGCGAAGGTCACAGTCGTGGATGGAATGGTAGTTGTCCAGAAAATGACCAAAAAAACAGCAATGGTCGTGACAGTGAAGGACCTCAGTGAATGTTTCAATGATAGGGTGAAGAGTCTGACCAGAGGCTTCGACCATGTAATTCTTGTTTTTGATACATACAAGCAAGATTCCCTCAAGAGCACAACCAGAGACAAACGACGTCAAGGAAAGGCACCAGTCCAATATCAGGTCAAGGATGATATCAGTATCAAACGCATCACGATGAGTCGATTTATGTCCCATGATCAAACCAAGGCTGATCTGACGGAGTACTTGGCAGAGAAAACTCTAGAATACAACCGCGATTCAACAAAGGTGGTAGTCGTTTCGGCATCTGGGCGGACGTCGAGCAACAGGGGTCTCCAATTTGAGGCGAATAACCATGAGGAGGCCGATACGTTGATGATCCAGCAAGCAATAGCTGCATCACACGGGAGATATTGAGCTGACGATATTCTCACCTGATACGGATGTTCTGGTTCTTGCCATAGCAAACTATCATCTCCTGCCAAGACACACATCTATCTCAATGGCATCTAGCATTGTCAAAATCGAGCCAATCTGGAAGGCCCTTGGTGAGGAGAGAGCCCAGGCATTGCCAGCCTTCCACACATTCACAGGTGCCGATAATACTGGGCGGTTCGCTCGACATGGTAAGGCAAAGTGGTTCTGTCAAATTATGGACACAAGGAACCTGACTGTAATAACAATTTCCTTTTAAAGGTCGTATTAAAAAAATTCTGGAAGCTTAGCGCCATTGATTGTCTGATTCAACATGTCCAAGTACTGCAAAACTATAGGCTTTTGGAAGCAATTAGAAGGCGATTTGTGTTCTACAGTGTTCAAGTATATGATTAAATTTAAATATATTAAAGATTGTAAAGGCATAAAAAAAATTATTCCAGAAGTTTACCTCCATGTTGATTACACCACCTTATCTAACATGTTACATTAGTTATTCGTGCCTGTTGCTCGTGTCCTTTATGATGTCCTGAAAAACAGCACAGTTTCCTGTTTGGAATGATTTTCAATATTGTTTGACTGTGAGACAGATGAAAAACAATTATGTTGCTCCTCTATGCGCATGTGCAATCAGGATGTATTCAGAACCAAAGTTTTGTCATAGCTGTAAAGTTTTGCCTCGATCTGTTTAGCTGTTTCAGAGGAGAAGTTTTTGAATGTTTTGAAAAAAAAAAAAAAAAATGGCTGCCAAACCACATGACCAATGATGTCATCAATTTTTTGCTGTCGACCAATTTTTTTCCCAATATGACCCTCAAAAATTTCATACTGCTTGGATGTAGCGTTTTACGTCTGCAATTATGACATCATAACGAAGGCACCTACGACATCATAAAAAAACATCATACTTATTCCCCTGAGTATTTGACATGTGCCAAACATGCATCTCTTCACAAAACTGTGCAAGGTTTTTTTTTTAAATGACTGTCCCAAAGGTGCATATGAGAAGGACTTTTCAGTAAGAACATTAGTGGACAATGAACAAATCAACAGTATATGAGATGTGAACCTGGGGTCACAGGCTGGATGAGTAATGTGCTCAGATATTGAACAGGTTAACATGCTAAACAGATTAACATTGCAAATGAGTGAGAGGAGTTATCACTGTAAAGGCATATGTTGCATTTATTGCCCCTTCATTTACACCGATTTTATAGTTGATACCTTTGTAAGGCCTTGAACTTTACCGTGGAATAAAACGATTGCACTGACAGGCAAATACATACCAACATGTTTGCCGTACATATGGTAGTAGAAGAACAAACAGAAAACGTTCTGTCGGCCACCAGAACGAGATGGCGTGGCCAAAGTGTATATGGGGCTAATCAACCGGGCCTTGTCACCGGGCTTGCGAGGACGTGAGGCTTCGATGAACATGTAATGACCTACCAAGGAAAGGTGGTGGGATTAAGGGGAAGGAAGAAGTGGGGTGAACAACACATGCTCTGCCAAAACTAACAAAGTTGTGTAAACAAAGTGTGTTTCAAACAGTGCAGTGAATGCAATGAATCATGTTGGTTGAAGCATCATAGATGAGTTTTATATCACCACATACACCATGGAATAGGCCAAGTTAATATTTATGTGTGGATGGAGGTTCATTTTTTTCCATCCCCTTTATAGAGCAATATATTTTTAAACAAATATACACCACCGGTCAAAAGTTTTAGAACAACCCCATTTTTCATTTTTTCTGAAATTTAATCAGTTCAAGTCCAGTGAATAACCTGAAATGGTACAAAGCGAAGCAGTAAACTGCCAAAGGTGAAAAAAAAAAGAAAAAAGTTTAGGTTACCAAAAACTGAAAAATAATGCAAATTTCAGAGTTGTTAAAAAAGGCCCTTTTCAGGGAACAAGTAATGGGTTAGCAACTGCAGCTTTTCTGCGGCAATGGAAGTAGATTGAGCCTTGAAATTTGATGCAAACAATTCCTACAGGTGTCCCAACTTTTGTTGATTAGTTACAAACCCTCTGTCTGTATAAAAGCAGTGTTGGAACAGACTGTGTTGCTACATCCTCTGAAGCATTAACTGGACAATATTGCACTGCAGGAAGTAGTATATTGCGATCATAATGGTGAGAAAAAGACAATTAACAAAGGAAGAGAGATAGACCATTATAGCCCTTAAAAGTGTAGGTCTTTCCTTTAGAGAATTGCAAAAAAATCAAGGTGTCAGTAAGGACAGTTTCCTACACCATCAAAAGGCACTTGGAAACTGGAGAAAACTCTGACGGGAAGAGGTCTGGCAGACGCAAAGCCACAACACAATCAGAAGACAAGTTTCTAAGAGTCAACAGCTTGCGTAATAGGCAGCTCACAGGACAGCAGCTTCAAGCACAGCTTAACACTGGTCGAAGTAAGGAAGTCTCGAGAAGACTTCGAGCTGCAGGTTTGACAGCTCAAGTGGCAGCAAGAAAGCCGTTGCGAAGATGGCAAAATAAGAAAAAAAGGATTGCCTGGGTCATGAAGCACTGCTAGGGACCACTGAAAAACTGGAAGAAGGTCTTATGGACCAATGAATCAAAATTTGAAACCTTTGGTTCATCACGCAGCAATTTTGTACGCCGTCGAGTAGGCAAAAGGATGGTTCCTCACTGTGTGACACCAACTGTCAAACATTGGAGGAGGAAACGTGATGATCTGGGGCTCTTTTGCTGGATCCAGAGTTGGTGACTTGCACAGAGTGACTGGCACCCTCAACCAAAAGGGCGACCACAGCATTTTGCAGCGCCATGCAATACCCTCTGGTCTACACCTAGTTGCTCAGGGTTTCATCCTACAGCAAGATAACGACCCAAAACATACCTCCAGACTATGTCAGAACTACCTTAGAAGAAAAGAACAAGACAATCGGCTTCAAATCATGAAATGGCCAGCACAGTCTCCAGACTTAAACCCCCATCGAGCTGGTTTGGGATGAACTGGACAGAAGGGTGAAAGCAAAGAAACCTGCAAGTGCAACACATTTGTGGGAACTTCTGAAACAGTGTTGGGAAGAACTTTCCAAACAATATTTGATTTCCATTGTAGAAAGAATGCCACAAGTATGTTCGGCTGTTATATCTGCAAAAGGTGGCTAATTTGATGAGTCAAAAATTTAGATGAAATTTTGTTCAACAAAACGATTCCATGATTTCTTTTTTATCTGCAATTGTTTATTTGTTCTATGCTTTAATTACAGAGTACATTGAAACATTAAACTGCTTGTGACCCTCCGGGAACTACCGCCAGGAGCCAGTCACGGGTGGGGGTTTAACCCCACCACCACCCAGTCCGCAGTCCACCCGCGCGAGATAGGGTAAATCGCCGAGTCGATATACCTATGGTACTCGCACGGGTAATCTGCCGAGGGATGGGACCACGCCACAGGCCGACTCCGGACACTAACTGCTTAAGCGGTTCGTTCCGTATTACAGGGATAACCGAGCGGAGTTATCGTCGGCCTTGACGGTTCAGACTAATTACCGGGATGTTGAAACCCACTACGAATCCCTTACGTGATGCAAGATGGAGATTTCAAATAAGGGAAAAAGACGCAACGAAACGGGAAAACAGTTCAACAAGCAAGCACTATATTACACACACACACAGACAAGCACGTAAGGCAGTAATGCACATATAACAGGCAAGACAAAATGCAACAAAAGCAAAAAACACAATGCAGCGCTACAACCGAATATAATTATTTACAACACTTAAACAATTATACTTGTTGGACGACGCCACAGCATTCACTCAAAAGCAAAGAAAACGAAAGCCACCCTCACAGGCAAGGAGGCAGACAGGTCCATGGACCAAATGTGCGCGGAGCCTGGAGGAGCGGCCAGGTCCACAAGACCGAAAAGGTCTTACCCGCGTCCTCGTGACGCAATGGCGGGCAAGCCGCAATGTCCGCGCAGCTGCGCCTCGACTCCGTGCCCCTGGCGTGGTCGGTGAGCCCTCTCCAGCGTGCTCCGCACCAGCACGGTTGGGTCTGTACCACGGTTAGGGTTGGGGGATAAACGGGGCCACCGGCACTATCTCAGCGTGGATGGGGGGGAATCGTTGATGCTCAGCGTCGAGCGGGGGAATGGCTGGCTGGCTTGGTCGCTTGCGAGAGCGAAGGTGGGTCGATTCCAATGACGAGACGACACCACACTCCAACTCTCCAACCTCGACAACGACCTCCGTCTTCACTTGACCCGAACTGAACTGCACTAGACCCGAACTGAAAACCGCCGTCTGCCACAAAACACGCGAGTCGCCTTGTGCTAGTGTCTTTATAGGCCGGAGGAGGAGCCTGTATGCAGATTTCAGGATCAAAACGCGATTGGAGGCGGGGCCAAGCTACACCCTCTGTTCAGCCATTGGCATGCCAAAAAGGGGCGTGAGCCTCTTTTGATCCGAATTCTCTCTCGTAAAGAATCCACGTTCATCGCGCTTGGAGGCGGGGCCATACCGCCTGACGCTCGCCCATTGGACGGAGAAAAAGGGGGCGTGAAGCTCCCCCGATCCGTTTTCTCCCTCGGAAAGGCCGCCATTCGCGCTCACGGCTCGATGCGTTCGGCACCAATCGCCGAACGGGCCCTAGACAGTCCGACATTCAGTGTTGACTGGTGGTCTAGGGTCGATGGTTGTGGAAGGAGAAAGGCGAAGGTGGTGGGGGGTTTGCTGTGGTGGTTTGGTGGTTTGGCGGGCGTCGTTTGGGAATGGCGGTGAAGCGATGTTTGCGGGATGGAGTTGTGAAGGTAAAGAGGCAAGGGTGGTGGTGTTTGAGTTGTTGGTGGCTTAATGGTCCAAAATAACAATAGAGAAAGAAAAATGGCTAACTCAAAGCGTCGCAGCCCGGATGAATCACACATATTCCCTCGATACAACGGGTTTGGGTTAACTACACATGGACTTACCGATATATCTCACCTGAGAAACCTTTATGGTGTAATGCGAATTTCCACAACCATAACAATATATACATATGTAGGTCAATGTGTGTTTGTGTGTGTCAGTGTGTATCCTCCATTACCCCAAAACTATAAAAACCTATCAGCCTGAAACTTTGCATGCATACTAAGAAAACTCTAAGGAAGTGCAAGAGTGAAAATTGGGTGTGTGGGTTAATCAAAACAACCCTTTTGAAGACAAGATGGCCATATTTAATTATATCCTTCATCAGGAGATCCTCGGCCACCTTGCTCTCTGGAGTCTTAAGGCATTTCCTGGGTAACCTCACTGGGGTCTGAAGCTGACATGTTTTTTGGCCTGCTCAACCTCACCTTGACTTGGAACAGGCAGCAACAATTTCTTAACGATATCGTTTTGTGCCCCCCACTGTCCTCACTCTTATTATTGAATACCTGCTCATCATAGCTACAAATCACTGCATACATTGCAATGCTTATAAACACGTAGAGACGTCAGCGTTCCTTGCTTTATTTCATTTCCGCACATGCGATCACCACGAGTATCTCTTAAATTTAGGAGAATTAAAAAAATTTAAGCTCCAGAATCGAATTTACAAGTAGTTCCAACTCCTAGAAAAGTGTTCATTTGTCCAATTCGATGATATTTGACAATTTGGGCATCTACGGAAGGTGTATGTTGAATATGGTGGTCAGTGATTGCATGATTATCAAGCGCCTCAAGGACGATCCAGACCTGCTCGGGAGAGTCATTACTGGCAATGAATCGTGGACATTCAAATACGATCCCGAGACCAAATGGCAGAGTTGTCAGTGGAAAAGAGTTCATTGAAACATACCTCCCAAAATATATCAGAGCATCACCAAGACCAAAGAAAGCAAGGATGTCGAAGTCGAAGGTCAAGGTGATGCTCATCACGTTTTTTTGACATCAAGGGCATCGTCCACTTCGAGTTTCTATCACAGGGTCAAACAGTGAATCAATACATGTACAAGGAGATCCTCTGGCACCTCATGAGATCAGTCTAGGACAAGAGGAGGGATCTGTGGGAGAACAACGCCTGGGTGCTCCACCATGACAACGCCCCTGCTCACAGTGCCCTGAGCATCCGACAGTTTCTGGCGGAGAGGAACGTGCAAACTCTGGACAACCCCCGTATTCGCCAGACTTGGCCCCTTGTGATTTTTTCCTATTCCCCAAGCTCAAGGGGGTGATCAAGGGGACCCGATTTCCTGATGTGGAGGCCATCAAAAGGGCCGTGACGACGGAGCTCCTGAGGATTCCAGAAGAAGCCTTCCGGGGGTGCATCGAAGTGTGGAAGAAGAGGATGGATAAGTGTGTGAGACTGGAGGGAAACTATTTTGAAGGGGACAAGCTGTGATTTCAATATATTTTTTGGAATAAAATTTCTGTGAAGTCAGTCCCGTTACTTTTTCGACAGACCTTGCATATATATATATATATATATATATGTATATATATATATATATATATATATATATATATATATATATATATATATATATATATATATATATATATATATATATATATATATATATATATATATATATATATATATATATATATACATATATATATATACATATATACATATATACATACATACATATCTATCTTCTTCTTCTTCTTCTCCTTTCGGCTGCTCCCGTTAGGGGTCGCCACAGCGGATCTTCCGTATGATCTGCATAGTGATTTGGCACATGTTTTACGCCGGATGCCCTTCCTGACGCAACCCTGGTCGCCTTTTAAGACACAGGGATAATATACATATATATATATATATATATATATATATATATATATATATATATATATATATATATATATATATATATATATATATATACATATACATATACATATATACAGTAGACTAGGCGTAAGTCATCACCATCGGGGCCGAGAAAAAAGTGACGACTTAGAAATGTGATGACTTGCGCGTATGCGAACATTCATGATGACTGTGGGGTGAAGGATGAAGTCGCGCATGGCCTGGACACGTATGTGTGAGAGCCGGCTATTGTACCAAAAGGAAAACACAATCCTCGGGGCATAGGTGGGGGTTCATTGGTGAGTTGGAAAGTGATCAAGCAAAGATGGAATTCATGAATCAGTTTATCAAAAGTAAAGATAATGAACAACTGTAAGACAACTCATATACCATCGGTGATGGTATGGTGACAAATTACATGACACAGTCATCGTGGTGATGATTACCACTCAATGCATATGTGTCAGTGAGTGCGGTAATGTACAAAACAAGCCAATATAAAACCATGATCGGACTTCAACACGAAGCTCGATCGATCCTTTACTCCTTTGCGAAGTAATCCATTATGTTTGACTGCCTCAAACTCTTGGGCATCTGGTGCATGAGAAAGGACTCAAACTGGTCATTGTATTCCATGATGTTGTCTGGGCAATCCTCCACCGAAAGACAGTATCGGCGCATCACATCCAGGGCGCTGAATGCCTCCCGAATAGTTGGAGGCACGTTTGGAATGTATGTCTCCCATGAGTCCTCGAGATCAACAATGTCCACATCGTCCACGTCACCCGTATCGTCGGAGACGTTCTTCACAGAATCCACAATTTCTGCATCAGTCATTTGTTGGGTGCTGCGTAAGGCCTAGGTCATATTTGCCACGGCGGCCGTGGGGTCTCCAAAATCTACGGCCACTAGCAATTATACAGCGGCCGCAGTATTTCCACGGTCACACAATGTAGCAGTCACATATGTTTTTATTTTTCGGGGAGCCGCACGGTGTATTTAGGCCTAAGTCACATTTGCCACGGCGGCCGTGGGGTCTACAAAATCTACGGCCATTAGCAATTATACGGCGGCCGCAGTATTTCCACGGTCACACAATGTAGCAGTCACATATGTTTTATTTTTTCGGGGAGCCGCACGGCGTATTTATAAATTGTGGAGACCGAAAACGTGGGGTTGCCGTATGGTCTTTGATTTGATGTTGCACGGTGACCTTAGGGCGTTCCTGTGGCGGCCATAGAATTTTCAAGGCAGACGCAAGGTGCCCGCAAGGCGACCGCAGGGGGGCCCTAAGGCGAACGTGCGGCCAGACGGACGGTAACTAATGGGTTAATTTTTTCTTTTTTTTTTACCAGGTTTTTTTTTTTTTCGGCATGTCAAATTGCTACGGCGAACGTAGAAATGAAAAAAGTTATAACTCAGCGTTATAATTCCACGGCGACCTTACGGCCTGTAAAATATAGCCATACGGCGTAGGGCCACCCTGAGGCCACTTCAGAAACTCTGCGGTCGCTGCACGTTTCTGTCAATTCAGAGGGCGTACGGCCGCCGTATCCTCGCCGTAGAGCAAATGTGACTTAGGCCTTGGGTCTTAGAAATTGTGGAGAGCGAAAACGTGGGGTTGCCGTTCGGTCTTTCATTTGATGTCACACGGTGACCTTAAGGGGGCCCTGTGGCGGCCATAGAATTTTCAAGGCAGACGCAAGGTAGCCTCAAGGTGCCCGCAAGGCGACCGCAGGGGGCCCTAAGGCGAACGTGCGGCCAGACGGACGGTAACTAATGGGTTAATTTTTTCTTTTTTTTTTACCAGGTTTTTTTTTTTTTTCGGCATGTCAAATTGCTACGGCGAACGTAGAAATGAAAAAAGTTATAACTCAGCGTTATAATTCCACGGCGACCTTACGGCCTGTAAAATATAGCCATACGGCGTAGGGCCACCCTGAGGCCACTTCAGAAACTCTGCGGTCGCTGCATGTTTCTGTCAATTCAGAGGGCGTACGGCCGCCGTATCCTCGCCGTAGAGCAAATGTGACTTAGGCCTTGGGTCTTAGAAATTGTGGAGAGCGAAAACGTGGGGTTGCCGTTCGGTCTTTCATTTGATGTCACACGGTGACCTTAAGGGGGCCCTGTGGCGGCCATAGAATTTTCAAGGCAGACGCAAGGTAGCCTCATGGTGCCCGCAAGGCGACCGCAGGGGGCCCTAAGGCGAACGTGCGGCCAGACGGATGGTAACGAATGGGTTAATTTTTTTTTTTACCAGTTCTTTTGTTTCGGCTTGTCGAATTGCTACGGCGAACATAGAAATGAAAAAAGTTATAACTCCGCGTTATAATTCCACGGCGACCTTACGGCCTGTAAAATATAGCCAAACGGCATAGGGCCACCCTGAGGCCACCGCAGAAACTCTGCGGCCGCTGCACGTTTCTGTCAATTCAGAAGGTGTACGGCCGCCGTATCCTCACTATAGAGCAAATGTGACTTAGGACTAACTCAGCGTCCACGTTGATGTATTTTTCCAATGAGGGTATCGCATCTGAACCAAAGATTTCAGCGAGTCTTTCCCAGACGTTGCGGAACTGGTTTCCATGGTCGCCATCACTCTCCTCATCAACTTCATGGGAACTGCGATCTGCATTGACGAACCCGACCGAATGGAAGCAGTTCGCGATGGGAGCATTGGAGACCGTTCCCCATGCAGTTTTGGCAGCTATCAGGGCATCCAGCAAATCCCATTTGAATTCCCTCATCTGTTGCATTCAGGAGACGCGTGGCAAGGATCTGGCGGTCGTGAAGTTTCAGGTTTCTGATGACGCCACCATCCATTGGTTGAGTGCAACTGGTAGTATTGGGTGGGAGGAATACAAGTTCTATGTTCTCCAGTTGACATGCAGGGTGAGCGAGGCAGTTGTCAACTACGAACGCAATTTTGCGTTTTTCAAGTGACATACGATGGTTCAGTTTCACCAACCATTGTTCGAATAGGGCAGAAGTCATCCAAGCATTTTTATTTGCTGAGCAGGCCACAGGCAGGTGCTTCACACTTTTGAAGGCTCGGGGATTCTTACTTTTCCCGATGGCGTACAGAGGCAGCTTCTCGGTGCCATCCAGGTTCACTCCAACCAGCAGCGTTACACGGATCTTCGCCTGCTTATCACCATGATGGGATTGACCAACGAACCCCAGAGACTTTTCTGGCAGCACCTGCCAGAAAAGCCCAGTCTCATTGGCATTGTACACGTCCGGAGGCTGATACCTTTCCAAGATGTCTTTCAATTTGCCATCCTTCCAGTCGTGCACTACTGCCGAATCCACGCTGCCTGATTCGCCGCACTTATTGACCTTGCAGATTCCCCACCTCACTTTGAATCTGTCTATCCAGTGCATCGGCAAGGTCTCGGCATCATCATGCCCGAGGTCCGCAGCGAATTTACGTGCCTTCAGCAGCAACATTTCACCGTCCAACCGAATATTTGGCTGAGCCAACATTTGCCGAAACACACATTTCACGCGTTTCACACTTACCACCGGCCTCGCGATCTTCTCCACTTGTCCAAATATCTTGCCCTTATTCTTCAAGATATCGTTCAATGTCTGCCGTTTGATGTCCAACTTCTCAGCTATGGCTGTTTTCTTCATCAGTGGGTTTGCCTCACAAAACTGGATAATGTCGTATTTTTCTTGGTAGGTTTTAGTTGTAAGCTTACGCTTAGTAGCAATTGTCCTGCCTGCAGTGCGATCAACGTGTGTACGCACTTATAAAATAATAGCCTATCACTGGCGGTTGTAAACCAATGAGCAAGCATCATGATTCCATGAAATTGGGCTTCTCACGAGGCAGCAGTTCCATGTGACGAGTTAGGAGTGGTAATTTACTTGAGTTTCCATTACGTGGGAATGGACAACATCTGACGACCTAGATGAAGTGACGACTTAGAGATGACGACTTACAGAGGGATAACCCTTTTATTCAAAGGGATTTAACATGATATAAATTCGGGACTTTTTGATGCTGCCGACTTAGGCGAAGTGACGAATTACACGCTGCCGACTTACGCCTCGTCTACTGTGTATGTATGTGTATGTATATATATATATATATATATATATATATATATATATATATATATATATATATATATATATATAAATATTTATATACACTGTACATAAAATGTGGGAGTTAATTTGTTCGGGTTAGGTTGTTAGAACAACTCCACTTGTTCTTTGGTCAAGAACAACCAACAATAAATGCTTCAAAAACTCAATTTCTTCATATATATATATATATATATATATATATATATATATATATATATATATATTTATATATATATATATATATATATATATATATATATATATATATATATATCTCTCTCTCTCTCTCTCTCTAAAACTCCTCTCAACTCTTCAATCTCCTTTAATAGCTATACCATTACACCATGTGATGCAATAAACCTACGAGGTATCACTCTTACATCAAATTTATTCTGGAATCCACACATTACTCAAATAGCTAAGTCTGCCTCGAAGAAATTCAGAGTCCTGTTCAGAAGTTGAAGATTCTTCTCCTCTGAACAGTTGCTTCAACTATATAAAGGGTTGATTCGTCCTTGTATGGAGTACTGCTCTCACATCTGGGGAGGTTCCAGCTCCACATACTTACTGGACAGTATTTAATCCAAAGTTATTCGACTTGTCAACTCTACCAATGTGACCTCAAAACTCGACCCACTCAAATTACACGACATAGTGGGCTCTCTTTCTCTTTTCTACAGATATTACTTTGGTTTCTGCTCGCAAGAACTTGCCGCTTGTGTACCTCCACCATTACCGAGATCAAGGAATACTCGACAAGCCACTACATCACATGATTATTGTGTGGACACTGGCAACTGAAGTGTGGGCCGTTACGATGTTTGTTTCTTCCCCGCCACTGCAAAACTCTGGAACTCTTTACCTTCTCACATCTTCCCAAATACTTATGACCTTCCCCTTTTCTAAAAGCAGATTTTTTACTTTCTCAAAAACTCTTAGTCTATTCTCTCTTTCCTTACGTTTCTATCCATGCAGTTCTATTATATTTAAGGCTTGGCCTTGATGAGGACTATTCAGTCCGTGCCTGTAACCTTCAACATAAAAAAAAGAAAAAAAGATTTGTCATGACACCGACGTTGTGCACATAAATGTTGGCACAAAAAATATATATGTCAGATGTCATGCACATAAATAACGTTATTATTTACTTGTGGAATAGTGGAGAGTAATTTATGATCTATTATCAATATACAGTATTTTGGAAGCTCGAGAAACTGTTGGAATGTCTCACCAACTGCATTTTGGTCTTCGTTGAAGTGATTAGGCTGCTGATAAATGCATGGAAAAGGAAGAGGACAGGAGGAAAAAAGTAGAGAGAAGACATACAAGAGAAAGAGGCAGGAAAATCATGAAATTTGCAAATTATGTATTTTGGAATGTTAAAACATGAGATGTGGAGAAACATTGTGGAGTGGTACTTCAGCAGTGGTTCAACGATCCTTATGTTTTGCACAAGGTGCACGGTTCGCTAATAAATCTCTGCTGCTTTTTCTGCTGACGTTTTGCTAAAACATTAATGCTGGTCATAAATATTCAACAAAATCCTTTGGTGCAGAGCAAGTGAGCTGAAACTAACCCGGGTTCACAGCATGACAATATGAAAATTAAGCTTGCAGAAATTGAACAAATGCAATTTAGGGATGAGTAAGTGGGAGAGCAGGAGGGGTGTGGGAGGGAGATAACATAATAAATAAATAA
Source organism: Eptatretus burgeri (assembly GCF_056783735.1). NCBI lineage: Eukaryota > Metazoa > Chordata > Myxini > Myxiniformes > Myxinidae > Eptatretus > Eptatretus burgeri. The sequence continues at coordinate 90,336,523 of NC_140969.1, forward strand.
AATTAAAAAGAGAAGAAATTGACAATGATGTTATTGGAAAGGGAAATGTATCAAAAAAATTAAATAAAAAGAATAAAGGTGAAGACAGATTAAATAGAAGAAAGATAGTTGTGGAAGAGAGAGAGGAGAGAGGAGGAGAGAGGAGGAGAGAGGAGGAGAGAGGAGGAGAGAGGAGGAGAGAGAGAGGAGAGAGAGGAGAGAGAGGAGAGAGGAGGAGAGGAGGAGAGAGAGGAGAGGAGAGAGGAGGAGAGAGGAGGAGAGAGGAGGAGAGAGGAGAGAGAGGAGGAGAGAGAGGAGAGAGGAGAGAGAGAGGAGAGAGGAGGAGAGAGGAGGAGAGAGGAGAGAGAGGAGGAGAGAGGAGGAGAGAGAGGAGAGAGGAGGAGAGAGGAGGAGAGAGGAGGAGAGAGGAGGAGAGAGGAGGAGAGAGGAGGAGAGAGGAGGAGAGAGGAGGAGAGAGAGGAGGAGGAGAGAGGAGAGAGAGAGAGAGAGAGAGAGAGAGGAGAGAGGAGGAGAGAGGAGGAGAGAGGAGGAGAGAGGAGGAGAGAGAGAGGAGAGAGAGAGGGAGAGAGAGGAGAGAGAGGAGAGAGAGAGAGAGAGAGAGAGAGAGAGAGAGAGAGAGAGAGAGAGGAGAGGGAGAGGAGAGAGAGAGGAGAGAGAGGGGAGAGAGAGAGGAGAGAGAGGAGAGAGAGGAGAGAGAGGAGAGAGAGAGAGAGAGGAGAGAGAGGAGAGAGAGGAGAGAGAGAGAGAGGAGAGAGAGAGAGGAGAGAGAGGAGAGAGAGAGAGAGAGAGGAGAGAGAGAGAGGAGAGAGAGGAGAGAGAGAGAGAGAGAGAGAGAGAGAGAGAGAGAGAGAGAGGAGAGAGAGGAGAGAGAGAGAGAGAGAGAGAGAGAGAGAGAGAGGAGAGAGAGGAGAGAGAGGAGAGAGAGGAGAGAGAGAGAGAGAGAGAGAGAGGAGAGAGAGAGGAGAGAGAGGAGAGAGAGGAGAGAGAGAGAGAGAGAGAGAGAGAGAGAGAGGAGAGAGAGAGAGAGAGGAGAGAGAGGAGAGAGAGGAGAGAGAGAGAGAGAGAGAGAGAGAGAGAGAGAGAGAGAGAGAGAGAGAGAGAGAGAGAGAGAGAGAGAGAGAGAGAGAGGAGAGAGAGGAGAGAGAGGAGAGAGAGGAGAGAGAGGAGAGAGAGAGAGAGAGAGAGGAGAGAGAGGAGAGAGAGGAGAGAGAGGAGAGAGAGGAGAGAGAGGAGAGAGAGGAGAGAGAGGAGAGAGAGAGAGAGAGAGAGGAGAGAGAGGAGAGAGAGGAGAGAGAGGAGAGAGAGGAGAGAGAGAGAGAGAGAGAGAGAATATATCGGCAGGGTGAATGGCATACATGTCCAACTGGTGCCTTTGTTAATTGCCACAAACCAAGCTCAGGATCTGCCCATGCTATTTAAAGAAATGAAATTGAAAAGAATCACTCGACTTGGCAGCAGCTAAGCACCATTGCTGCAAGGTGTCTGGCAATATAGGTCAATGACCATGCCTTCATGATAATGATACTACAAAGGTGTGCAACAGTACCCACGGCACCCAGCTATTGGACAAGAACTTCCCCTGCTTCTCCCCCCAAGAGAGCATGAGCGTGCAGCCACGGACAGCCAAGGGCAAGACCAGATCGGGAGAGGTGCCCGAGAGCGTGCCTACATCATACACTCAGCGCTTCTGGGGAAAAAACCAAAAAAAACCACACACACTCTTTCGTCTTGTGTTTTTTTAATGTGTCTGGCCTAGGTTAAGTAGGTGTTGACAAAACCGAGATACTGTTACCATCTATTTAAGTGCACCATCCAGCTATCTCTGTCTTTTGTTGCTGCTTCTCATTTCCCATGTAGCCTGGTGTTGGTCGGTTAAGGTGACTGGCTTAAGATGTTAGGGTCTTGAGTTTGAGCCCTTGCCGAGCCGTTGAAATCACACCAGGTGGGTTCACTCAGGCAGTTATCCGTCCAAGGCTGGCAAATTGAGTACCAGCTTACTGGTAAGAGGGGCACTGCATCAGCGGCACAGCCACACTTCCAGAAATTATGCAACTGACAGGAAATTGTTTGTTTCATATGCAGCCTTTGGCTGTGTCCTCATCCCTCATCCCAGTACATATTTATTAAACCAGATTGCTTATAAACGATTTTTGTGTATTTTGTGTATTTTGAGCCATGGTTCCATCATTCTGCATAAGTAAATTCTCCCCGTTAAGCCAACCACACAAACTGAAACTGCCGTGGGGTGAAATTAATAAAAACCGCTTTGTGGTAGATAATTATTTACATGTGCACAGTTTCACTTCCGCTCAGCGTCTTGGGAGAGAATTCTCCAGCGGTCTCACGCCGCCCATTAGGGAGACTGAGTCAGTTACAAATTGGTTGTCAGGAGTGGGATGATCCCAAATTTCACTTCGTTCAAAATGGTCGTCAGCGAGTGGAATTCCCCTCAATAAAATTTCAATTTGTTGGTGTCGGTAATAAATTTGAATCCAAATCCGAAATTGAGAGCTATTCAGCACTAAATCTGGATTACAGATTGGATCATTGGGGTTGGGGTAATTGTTTTTAAAAAATAAATAAATAAAGTAAAACGCTATAGCAGAGGTAAGTGGCCCAAAGGAGGATGGGTATTATTGTTTTTTGGATAAGGCAGTGACCTCGATGGAGGTAGAAGAGGAAGGCCCACTCGAGGGTGTACAGAGCCCCCCACCCCCCCCGTCGCCCCATTGGCCCAACACCTCCGGGCAGTCCAGTTCGGCGGAGCAGCCTGGCTGCAGGCAGCAGCAGTAATCTGGAACAGGGGAGCGATGCCTTCGGGGGGGGGGGGGGGAAGCACAGCAGGTAGAAATGGCAAGGCGAATGCAGATGATGGGAGAAATGATGAAATAACATTTAGGAGGACTAAAAGAGGAAATGGGGAGTATGAAAGAGGAAATGAAAGAACAAATGGGGAGTATAACAGAGGAATTCTGAGGAATAAAAAAATGATGGGAGACATGAAAAGAAATGAAGGCTGAGCTGGATGCCAGGCAAAATAATAGAGCAACCACATGCTAGGAAATAACAGCAGACCTTAATACCAGTACCAAGGATGGTATGTGTGAGATGGCAGAGGTCATTGTGACACTGGAGGAGAGGCTAGCATGGATGAAGTGGTGAGTATCAGAATAGATACTCCGTGGAGGAAAATAGGTTAGTGGACCCTGTGGTGAGAAATAGTGGTGTAGACTCCATGGGCAGTAAAGGAGTAAAGTCCAAATTGACAAGTTTAGGGCTCCGAAGGGGTAGTTTAGAGTCTGCAGAGGCCAGTGTAGAGCCCACAGAGGCCAGCGTAGAACCCACAGAGGCCAGTGTAGACACAAGGAGGTAGATTCAAAGTCCATAGAGGGCCTAGTTGAGTCCACAGGCATTTTAGCACGTGACCACAAGGTGCCACATAGTGGAGCAAGCCACATTGTTAAGTGTAGAAGAGACCACAGGGGATGCAATAGTAGAACCCACAGGAGGTGTTGAGTGCTTGGCCCCAGCTCCAGAGTGAGAAGGGATAGCTGTGTGCCTGAGAGCTGCCCAAGCTGATGGGGTGGAGTGCTTGCAAGCCCAGCAGGAATGGCTGATGAACAGTACCATGTGCGGCGACCTAGTGGAGAGGTTCAGCCACCTGAAAGAGCAGGTAGTCTCTACCAGGTTTGTGGTCACACGCAGTGATGGTGCAGAGGAAGACACTATCCAGGTCAGGAATAGCTGGGTAGAGACTACTCCCAGTGGGGTGTGCATGCATGTGCAGCTGAGTGAGCGGGGTGAGTGCAGTGTTTTGAGCACTGTGTGTAGAGCTGAGCAGCAGGAAAGAGGAGAAATGCTGTCATCCATAGGGGTAAGACAGACATGTTTGTTTATTGGTGAGGTAGATACCCACAGCGACGGAGGTTGCTTACCCGGCCTTGGATGTGATAGCTGAGAAGCAAAGGTGGTGGCCGGTGCTGGCACCTGCGGCTACCCCAAGCTCTGCAAAGGCTAAGGAGGAAAGGATTGAGCCACTGCAGATAGTTGTGCCAGGCCCATTAGCCTTGGAGAAAAGGGAGGTGGCGGCATGTGAAACCATGCATGTCGGCTCAAAGAGCCTTTTAGGAAAGATGGGGGCCACTTCAGGCATCACAATGGGCTGAGGGCCCACCCATGAGCACAGGAGCAGGGAGCAACAAGGAGCCAAGAGCAAGGCTCATTACTAGGGGAGTTGTAGAGCAGAAGGACAAAGATCAATCAAAGTTTGATGGACCAATGGGGCTTTTGTTCATTTTAGACGAGTGTGAGAAATTTTAGAATGGAGGAAAGGTATATGGATTTAATTGGTTACAATTTGGTGACTTATAGGATGAGGGTCCACCTTTCTCAAACTCCCTTTTCGAGCTCTGGTTAATTTGGGATGAGTGGAGTTAGTGAAAAAAGCACTGATGTGCGAGTGCGAAAGATTGTGAATTGTGAGCCAAATTTTAGGTGTGCATGAAGTAGGGAGTGAATGGTGTGAAGAGTTATTTAAGAGCAAAGTCCCTACTAGAGGGAGCCTCCAGTTTGTATTGATAAGATTGAGGGGTTAGAGAATTTGAAAAGTGGAAGCTGTAAAGCTGCTCATCATTGGGAATGGTAAATTGAGAGTGAAATTAATAGAACTGGGTGCAAATATGTTTGTGGGCTAGGAGTGTGGCCCAATAATTGGGAGGAGAACAATTTCAAGGCACCAAGTATTGGAGACTCCTGAGTGGGTGAAAGTTGCCAGAGATTCCAAGAAGGCGAATTAGATAGGCGAGAGGACCCGAGTGCCTAAATGAAAGGGCCTGTAGCATGTGAGTGCCACGGAGGGCCCCAGAATTAGTTAGGGAGCGTGTAGAGATGCTCCAGGATCGCCCCCCCCTAAGATTTCGTGGGTCATAGAGAGATAAAAGCAGGTGAAGAGGTCTCAGCTGGGGCCACACTCCCCAGCTAGCTAATTGTGCCAGAGCACAGCGATATAATAAGTATTGAGGGTCATGCCCAAATTCATAGGATGGGACCAGCAAGCTCAGTAGTGGGTAAAATTGGTCAATATGATCACTACGTTGAAGTAAAAGTTTATTAAGAGACAAGTGTTTTGATCAAGTATTATGGTTTACAGTCGATGCTCTCCTCTGCAGAATACAACGTATGCCTGTCACTGGTAAGGAGAGAATAGGGTAATTGGCATTTGAGAGGGCCCACTGAGTCTCAAAATTGTGACACCAGTGTCAGTGCCACTCGGTCACCCTCCGCCGCCAAGCCCAGTAAGGTCCCACACAGCCAGTTGGCTTCCTGCCACACCACAATTTCCTCCCCAGGATAGAACCTAGAACCTAGGTTGGCCATCCTCCCCCTCCTGCCAGACCTCCCACCCACATTCTCCAACCAACGATGACAAGCTGCCTATTTGCTACCAAGCCCCATGCCCAGTCTTCTGCCATTTGCCTGCAAAAATAAGCATTTCCTGGTCTATGACTTTTTGTTTGCTGTCCCCATGGCCAATGAACTGCTGCACTGAACTGCTGTCCCACTCCTCCAAAAATGTATTGCTTGCTGCACAATTTTTACAAATGCTCAACTTCAGAGCTATTTTTATGTTATTTGTATTGCATTTTGAAATGCAGTCCAGAAATGAAGCCTGGTGTTGACCTAGTGGGTAGAGTGGCTAGCTTGGGATCCTAGGGTCCTGAATTGGAGCTCCGTTGGCTGCTGAATTTACACCAGGTGGGATTGACTCAGCCCGTCATCCTTCTGAGGTCGGCAAAATGAGTACCAGTGGACTGGTATAGGGGCAGAGGATTAGTGGCATAGTCGTGCCCCAATAAAATGATAGCAACCTGGCAGCCGAGTTGCCATACACAAGAAGAAGATGAAGAAGAAAAAGCAGGTCCAGAAATGTACAAGTATGTGCATGTTAATGAATATATCTTGTGTTTATAAAGATGCGCTCAAGGATTAACCTGTGTAATTCTTGCTGGCCACTGCATAACTTCTGTCATTTTCTCTTCAAGGTACTAAGATGGACAAAGGTCATGACAAAAGTTGAGTATCAGACCGATCCCTTCTAACAGCAATGGGTCCTCAATACCTCGAGCCCACATCCTCTCTGAGCTTCCTCTTACAGATTCCTACAAAAAGTGAGCTTCTCACTTATAAAGGAAGAAAATGTCTGGCCATATTTGACACATTTTTAGTTGCTGATCCAGGCTACATCAGAGATTTCATTCTCAAGAGCTTTTCCACCTGCCCTGTCTGCATCTCTTTCTTTACTCTTTTCCATGTCCTTCGAAGATCACCACTTGCTATCATCATGCAAAGTTGTCAAAATCACATTTCCAATAAGTGTGTCAATACAGATCCTCGTTACTAGAGACTGGGCAATCTTCTGAATAAAGGCAAAACAATGGCATCTGCATGTATTGGAAACGTCAAATCTCAATCCTTCTACAATGCTTTGATCGCATATCATCAGTTTGATCTCTGTTCTTGCCACTTCACTTGAGATACTTCTTCTGCTTTCTCTGTACTTGTACTTGCACGAATACAATGCACTTCAAAGCAAGAGGACAGGGAAATCTCACTAGATATCTTCCAAGCAATCGATACTAATCTGGCACCCAGTTCCCATCACCAAGGTATTTGCCAATGACATTCAGGTTCCTCTGACTGCAAGAGCCTCCATGCTTGCAAGCAGCACATTAACTTGGACGAAATTACCTTTCCTGCTCAACTCTAGTGGATTGGCACCCACGATGGTAATATTCAGGAACAAATTCTCTTATTGGCCTACATCAATGGCCTCTAAGCTTCTCTACAAAAATCCTCTGAACCATTTCACAGATGGCTCCACCGAGTGCCGGACAGTTTCTCATCCCTTCGCCAGGTAGGCTAATGTTGCATCATCCCTGTCTGTTGACCTAGAGAAAAAAAGAAAAAAAAGTCAACTACCTGGAAAATGATGTTGAATGTTGGCAAGGCACAAATGTTCACTCTGCCCTTTGTATTGCCCCTTTCTCCAGCATGACCATGTCACACTCATTCATTCAGTAACCCCTTCCTTGTTACACTCCAAAGTCTAATCTCATCTTCACTCCATTGTTCCTTTTATTTCTCTCGGCTATGGATTCACTTCCCTGAGTTTACCTTATTGTGATCTTCCATTCAGTCTTACAAGATGGCAGCGCATCACAGTCACATTGTATCCCACACCTGGCAATTAACTTGTCTATTATATAATCTCACTCGCCCTGTCCTTCCTTGTACCTGCCTGCTGCTTCATTTAATCAGGTTGATCATGTTTAAATGTGTCCTTTTCAGCCTGCTACCAACCACTGTTGACAGTTTGCCAACATCCTACAATTTGATTACCCTATGGGTATATACTAACAGCTCATACAGATTTTCCATGAGCCTAGACTTCTATATAGTGAAAAGACATCAACATTTGTGATACATAATTATCATGACACCTAATTAATCAAATGGAAATAAAATTTCCCAAATTTTACTGAATCAGTATTAAGAGCAAAGAGAATAATTGGATGGCTTCTTTGTTAATCTGCTTGGTGTGTGAGAAGCACATTCTGGTGACCAATAAAAAAAAATTTTTTACAAGGTGTCTGCAGGTATTACGGCTCAGCAGATTGAAGCTTTGTGGAATGTATAATTTTATTCCCTTTTGTAAGTAAAATGGAAGCACAGTGAACACTTTTAACAACCTCAAACGGGTTAAATTTCAGCGTGGAAGGTAAGTCTGTCTGTACCTTCATAAATACCCCTTGGAAATCGTAAGACCAAAGTTTAGAAGAGACTTTTATGAAGTGCTTAATGAGAAGTCATTACTTTGTGAAGTTCAACGTTGTTCTTCAATAGACCATCGATAACATGAATAGTTATGGTGTGTGTGTATAAAGCCCACCCAACATTCAGGACACATGTGGAAAGAAAATGCACAGATGGACAAGCGCCAAAGTGTTGAATGCAATATGTGGGTGCATAGAGATCATGTCGGACTAATATCCGGTAAATACGACTTGTTTGGTTAATCAGATCTGTGAAGATTCAGCTCAATGTAGGAAAAATATATACTGGCAGCTGGACATGCTTCGGTGTATTTTAGGCAATTTTTACTACTTATTATAATGGAGAAAACGTATATGGTAATGCATGTATATTTGTGACCAAAACGTCTTCTAATTCTGCCATGTATATATATATATATATATATATATATATATATATATATATATATATATATATATATATATATATATATATATATATATATATATATATATATATATATATATATATATATATATATATATATATATATATATATATATATATATATATATATATATATATATATACATACATACATATATATTGTTACGAATTTCGGTCCGCCCGGCGTGCAATCGGCCACGTAACTCGAATCGCGAACGCGTCGCCCACCGGAACGGACAATTCAGTCGTGACCCTCCTTGGAACTATTGCCAGGAGCTAGTTACGGGTGGGTCTTTCGACCCCACCACAATCGTGCCAATCGGCCACCCGCGCAGGATAGGGTTGTTCACCAAACTCGACCTACCTAAGGACCTGCGCGGGTAGTTAACCGGGCGATGTTACCTCGCCGCTGGCCAGCCGAGGACACAAACCGCTTAAGCGGTCCGTTCCGTGCTTCAGTGATAACCGAGCGGTGTTATCGCCAGCCCCGACGGACGTGATTATTTACCGGGTGCTTACACCCCTCTACCAATTCCTTCCGTGATGCAAGATGGAACTTTCAAACAAGGGAAAGGACACAACGAAATGGGGAACAGTTTGACAAGCACATTTATTGCACACTCATACATGCACGTATTTTACAGCCATACATTTATTATACAAGCACATATGCAGTCAGGAATGCAAAACACTAACATGCACGTATACAGAACAAAAGCAAAGCAAAAGGTGCTACGACCGTCTATAAGCAATTATGTACAGTCACTTATACGGTTTTACTTACGGGACTCAGCGCCACAACACGCATTCACACAAAAAGCAAAGGAAAAAGCCACCCTCAAAGGCAAGGGTGGCAGACAGGTTCGTGGACCAAATGCGCGTGGAACCTGGATGAGCGGCCAGGTCCACGAGACTGAAGGGTCTTACCCGCGCCCTCGTGGCACGATGTCAGCGTAGCTGCGCCTGGCTTCGTGCCCCTGGCATGGCCGGCGAGCTCTCTCCAGCGCTCCCCGTCTGCCTTTCCCGTCGGCTTTGAGCTCCGTCTCCCGACTCGACTGCCCCACCGACACTGCAGACTTGACTGCCCCGCCGACACTGATGCTGCTGCCACTTCTCCACCGACTCCAGACTTGACTTCCACTCCACCGCTCCCACTTTTTCTGCGCTCTCCAGACCCTCCAGACTGACACTTTTTCTGCTGCGAGCTGCGTTGTGCTCGCGCGTATATAGGCCGAGGGAGGAGCATCTATGCAAACTTGTGGATTACAGCGGGTTTGGAGGCGGGGCTACACCACCTGATGCTCAGCCATTGGATGGATGAAAAGTGGGCGTGAAGCATTCCTGATATGCTTTTCGAGGCGAAAGGAACACATTCACAACCCATGGCACGACGTGTGGTAGAAAGGCGGAGGTGGTGGGAGTTTGCTGCGGTGGTTTGGGAAGGGTGTTGGTGGTGGCGATTTGGTTGTTGGCGGGCGTCGTTTGAGAATGTCGGTGAAGCGATGTTTGCGGGGTGGAGTTGTGGAGGTAAAGAGGCGAAGGTGGTGGTGTTTGAGTTGTAGTTGTTTGGGAGCGTTGTTGGTGGTGGCGATTTGGTTGTTGGGGGATGATCGGTCCAAAATAACAATAGAAAAAGAAAAACGGCGAACTCAAAGGATCGCAGCCCTGTGAGCACGGAAATTTCCTCTAAACAACGGTGGGGAAATCTAACTACACATTTACTTATCGTCATAACTGATCTAAGGACCCTTTATGGTGTATTGCGAATTTCCACAGCCGTAACAATATATATATATATATATATATATATATATATATATATATATATATATATATATATATATATATATGTATATATATATATATATATATATATATATATATATATATAAAGATAACCTAAGAAACACATTCGTGACACCTGTATTCATCAGTGCTAATGTTTTTTGTTACTTTGACTTGATTAATTGAGATCGAGATATGGGCAAAAGAAAATGTACGACATAAAACACCTGGCTGAAAGTCCAAGGGAAGCAGTGTATTGGGGGCACGTCTGCGCTGTACTGCTGGCAGTTCAAATTTCCATCCAGTTTTTTAGATTGTGTTGTCTGCCTTCCAACTATAACTGATAATGTAAAATAGATATAAATTTGTGCTCACTTTTTATTTATACTTGTTGGGTTCTGGCTTCTGATTTACAGTATATATCCAGTTAGATATATAATATATTTGGCCAACCTCCCCCACCATCCCCACCCACCCCATCCCACCTCCTCCTCCGATCCCCAATCACCCCCACTAACCCACACCCACCATTTCCCCCCTTCCCTCACTCCCAGAGAAAGCAAGCATGGTCAAAGATGCCTATGCCTCCACAGCGACGTGTGGTGAGGCATGCAAAGTGCGCCGATTCTCACTCGTATTTTATAATGTATAGAAATAGTATTGCAGCTGATCATTCCCTATGTCTGTGCACTGCAAATGTTACTTCAAGCAGGCAGATACTAAGGCCGAAATGGAATATTGTAATTAGTTTAACTAGAGGGATGCGATCAGAGATCACCGATGGTTCCCAATTTTATCAACTTGAAATATCAGCCAATTGGTAGCACTTGAAATTCTTCCTCATAATGAAAACAAACATTCTCTTTTTTCCAAAGAGCAGGACACCACGGACACCAAGACTAAACACTTAATGCTACCCGACGCGAACCATAATAATTAAAAAATAAAATAATGGAAGAATCAAAGAAAAAAAAAATTAAATAACGGAAAATTTAAATGAATGCAAATTGAAAAATATTTAAATTGTTGCATGTTGAAAAGCAAAGAAATAATTGAAATTTTAAAAACATCAACATTGAATAATTGAAAATTGGAGGGGGGGTGCTTTAATAATTGAAAGAAAGATATAATTGAAAATGCAATAATTAAAATAAAAATTACTTTTAAAATTTAATAATATATAAAATGGAGTAATTAAAAAGAAAAGTTAAAAAGAAGCGGGACATCACGTTCACCAAGACTAAGCACTTAATGCCACCCGACGGGAACCATAATAATTAAAAAATAAAATAATGGAAGAATCAAAGAAAAACAAAATTAAATAACGGAAAATTTAAATGAATGCAAATTGAAAAATATTTAAATTGTTGCATGTTGAAAAACAAAGAAATAATTGAAAATTGGAGGGGGGGGTGCTTTAATAATTGAAAGAAAGATATAATTGAAAATGCAATAATTAAAATAAAAATGAATTGAAAAATTAAATAATAAATAACATGGGGTAATTAAAAATAAAAGTTAAAAAGAAGCGGGACATCACAGACACCAAGACTAAGCACTTCATGTCTCCCTCCGGGAACCATAATCAGCAATTTTGAATAGTTGAAGTGGTAAAATGCTCTGTACTTTGTATGTCGGTATAGCTGATATTTTGGTGGTTCTCTGTACATTGTTTCACTCTTGTCAAATGAAAAGATTTCTGCTTAGTGTGGATTTATTTTCTAAGGTGAACTTAATTGCCTGCAGGACACTTAATGAAAGTTGTGGAGGGGAGAAGCAGTTGTTATCTTGAGGAGAGACAGTGCATATTATCTTGAACAATTATTTGCATAATTTAAACAGGATCACTTGTGAAGGGCTTAAAAATATTATAATACGACACTTCCCAGCCAAAATAAAGAAACAATGTGTGCAAAATTTTTAAAATACTCGGGAATAAAAATAAGTTTGAATCGTCATGCAATCTATCAAATGATTCATCCATCCATCCATCCATTGGGACCATACTCTATGCAGAGCGGTGGTGCTGCCGAAGCAGTCTCCTTGGCTATTGGACACAATCCTAAATGGGTCGCCACTCCGACACAGGATACTAGCAAGCTGGTACTCATTTGCTGACCTCGGAAGGATGACAGGCAGAGTCAACCCCACCAAGTATTAATTCAACAGCAGAGGGGGATTTGAACACAGGATCCTAGGATCCCAAGCCCACCACCCTAACCATTAAGCCAACACCAGGCATATCAAATTATTCACTACACCTGTAAAGATGAGAGTACAATTGTACAAGACTTACTATCCTTTTAAGAACAAATATGAAAAATCCTCACAATCAGCAAGACAATGAAAACAAGTCCACTTGGAATTCTGGTTATCATATCATGTTAAAAAAACAAAAACACCAGTGTTAAGCTCACAAAATAAAAAATAAACATTTTGCACAATCGGATAAGGCGTGCACAGTTATTTCTCATAGAATCGAATGATGCATCAGGAGCAATGCATTGTGGGATTTAATATCAGGTTATGCCTGTGCATATGATGCCAAGAGTCTGAATGCAGTCGTATGCAAATAAGAAATCCCACTTTCAGTATCATTGTGAGCATTTGGAATCACCCAGGAAAACTCATACAAGAAAAAAATTAATGTAATCGATCAGCTAACTCTGCCTGTATCAATCACCCATGTTCCTGGAGTTGTCGTGGTTGAAAGAGCAATATTCAGGTGATGCAATATCCACAAGCATCACAACACCGTGACCAAGGCGGATCAAACTAAATCCACAATTTTGCTTTGAAAATTCTGAAGGCAATGAAATATGCTCGAGAAAATAAAAAAACATCGGTCCCATGTTGTTCGGGATATGCTAACAACACTGTCCAGGTAATTTTTGCCAGCCCAAATTAATCCCATTTGTCATTTGTGGGTCTTCAATCAACAATTCAAAACAGGTTTTACGGTCGATTTCCTTTTTTCAAACAACCTTGTAAAATTTTCGTTCCTTGGTAACCATAAAAGCTGAAAAAGCAACAGCACATGTTAAGGCACGTGAAAAAGTATAATTGGCACAATGTCCTCATCTCTTATATTGAGAAAGCTTCATTTACAAATCAAAACTACTCTGCAAGCTTTGAGGGACAGGTGGTGTTGGATATTATGAGAACGATAGAGAAAATGGTGGAAAAGACCAAATAAATGGGTATAACTTTGAAGACAGAGCAATGAAGAAAATAAAACCAAGTATGGAAAAAGGACCAAAGAAGACAGGAAATTTGCAATGAATGAACAGAAAGTTGTTGCTTTTGGGGGAAGAGAGGGGTTGAGGAGCAGCAAGAGTAATGTGCTGGAGGTTGCAGAGAAAGCATCTCTACCTGCTGGGGTTCCGCCAGGAGAGTAAGGGACATCGGCTGCCAACATACCCTTGGAAGATCCGGCCAGATCAGTCAAAGGGCCTGTGTTAGGGGTGGTGTTCGGGTTTTTCTTTTCGGCATTCCGCCGCGTCCAGTTAAAATTTCCGCTTGGGTCATGCCTGAATCCGCAAAGTGACTCGTCCTCAAAACTGCATGATGCATCACCTGTGGAAGGGCGAATAACAAAGCCAAATTTGGCAAAGTCGGCCTTGGGGGGGGGGGGCAAAGGGGCACTTTCAGGAGTTAAGTCTCAGTGTGAGTTGGATGTGATCATAATGCTATTGAAAAAATACAAGACTTTCCCATTAGACTAGTCTTATTGTCCCAATAAAATCCAGATATAATTTTGAGTGCAGCATGTACACTCTGTTGGATGTACCTTATTTAGATCAAGATCATAATGATATCCCATTTTACAAAATCGACACATTGGGAAAAGATTCTTTCAACTTACATTGTCTTAAAATAATGCCATTATTGAAGACGTGCATAAAATGCTGTCATTTTGTAAAATGGTATTAACCAAGTTGGCTGCTTTTTTCAGATGTACACACAATTGATAAGCCTTCTTTTCTTCAAGATTGTTTATAAGCTGTCATGATTGCCTATTTCATCTCATACATTCTGTTGGAGATCCTTCTTTGTTGGTTATTTGATCTGTGTAGTAGATACACAACAATATTCTGAAAAGTCTCACTTATAGTGCCTTTTCTTTCTTCTCAATGACTGTAGTTATTGTCCAGGTTTCACATTCATCTATCTATAATAGACCAGTGGAATATTGAATATTGAATATACCCCAGGAATATTGCCGGGGCCCCGCGGATGTGCCTTTTCGTGGTTTGATATCAATCGGACGAGCGGTTCCCAAGTTATGGCCATTTATTTACCAAACCAATGACATGACACGGTGCTATGACGTCACAATTGACGTGACAATTCTTGTTTTTTTTGTTTTTTTTTGCATGTATGGTCACGCACGTACGGACACGCACTGATTTTTTTTTATCAGTGGGATAAATAAAACGTAAACTGTTGAGCCTGGTGGAGGTATGCGCTCAACTGAGTATCTTCATAGTTTCCTATATTTTAGTAAAAAAAAAATAAAAAAAAACTTTAAAATATAGGTACCTTAACATTTTTTACACCTACATAGGAGTAAGTATACAATTACCCAGTTGATATCATTTTGAAAGGATTAATCAGCAGGTATGTGGCATAAAATAAAAGTCAAAAATAACTGGAAGGGTTAAAGTTGTTTGAAAAGGACGATGTAGTCAAAATTTATGTTTGAAAACGTCAAAAACAACAAACAGTTTTGTTGATGTCACTCTTAATTTTAGTATTGGGCTATATGCAAATTTTGATGGTAATGGTGGCATAAGTCCAACAAAGTAAAATCAACATAGCATGTGTTCAGTGGAGAGCCTGAAGAGTGTCAGTTCAAAGAGATGCAAATTGGTTTAATGAAACTTATTACAGAATTATGTAAAGACAGTGGGTTCAATAAAAGGCAGTTCAATTTAAAAACATTTTTTAGATTAAATTCCTATTTTTTTTTTTTAACAATATTACAATATCTCACTCAACGAAGCAATCTTATGGATTTACATTTAAATTAATTGCTTTCGGAGGAAGACGGAGAGGAGTCAAATAGTTTTCCCCTTTTCACAGAGCTTCCGAGCCAAAAGCGTGAACGCCTATTCCAACGGCATCAGGAAATTCACTCAATACTGTACTGGGAAAAATGTGTTGACAATGGCTGGAAACTACACATGAGAATTCCATCCCCCAAGGCCATTTCTTCACGTTTCGGGAAAAAAGAGGTTTCTTTCCCTGTGAACAGGGTGGCCGACAAAATGATGATGGCTTCCTTTTCTGTTTGTTGTAAACATAACAAATTGCATCGTATTTCAAGAAAATATTGTTCAAACGTAAACATTCAATGCATGTTTAGACATGGCGATTGTCAATCCATGGTGCTGTTGATCCAATATGTGTTGAAGAAACTTAATTCAGTCTGAAGCTTGCTTTACTTCAAAAATGATTTTTTTTACTGCATTTTCGAAGGATGATGTGAGTGAAGGATTGTATTTTTCCATGAAGGTGAATACAACTCCATAAAATACGGTAGTTGTCCTTGACTCTCTCAATGAAGCTTGTGAAGATTGCCTCATTTCTCACAGGTTTCCAGAGAGGCACCAATGTAGAATGATATGGCCCACTCGTCGTGCTGACTTAATCCATGTGATTATTTTTCGAGCAATAACTGAAGAGTCGAGCCTTTGCACAAAATTCGTTAACTCTCATGAAATTGAGAGCAAAAGCTGTCTAATTGCTCTTATTCATTTATTTGTAATTGAACAAGGACATTAAAATGGGCATAATAGATGAAGCATATTTTTTTTAAATGGCAAAGAGTTGTGTTATAAAGTAGTGAACAATCTCATCCAGCATTGGAAGGTGTGCATTGGTAAAACGGTGGTCACTTGTGGATGCTGTTCATGACAATCACCAAATAATAATATTTATATTTGATGAATACATTATTGCTTCATACACAATTAAGAAATTCAATTGCAATTGGAAATGTGTCAATGTTTTGTGGACAGCCCTGTATACATATTCATGAGCTTGTGGTTGCACTGCCAAAGAGTTGTGTGTTTGCTGGTTAATGAAGCCCAAAATAGCCTTTCATACATTAGCTTATAAGCTTTCAGGTTATCCAAAAATATTAGACCAATATCATAAAATAAAAAAGATCTACAAAAGATATCTTATCATTTTTACCTCCGCCCCCAAAGTTGGGCGGACGTTTTGTTTTCACCTTTATTTGTTTGTCTGCTTGTCTGTGAGCAGTATATCTCAAAAAGTTAAGGACGGATTCGGCCGAAACCTGCTGGATGAGTTGGGTGTGTGACAAGGACTAAGTGATTAGATTTTGGTGAATATCCAGATCCAGATATTAGAAATGTTAAAGTGATTCTTCATAATTGAGAGATGGGGCCAAAAACGACGTATATATATATATATATATATATATATATATATATATATATATATATATATATATATATATATATATATATATATATATATATATATATATATATATATATATATATATAGCACAATATCTCAAAACTTAGTGAACAGATTATAACAAAACTTGAATTAGTTGGGTAGGTAAGAAGAACAAGCCAATTAGACACTGGTTCAGGTCTGGATCCAAATTTGGCCTATCAAGAGGATACAAAACGTAAACTGTTCAGCCTGGCGGATGCACTCAACCAAGTGCCGTTCTAGTAATTTCCACATTTGTCTGTTTCCAGGTCCATCCACCCATTAAAAGGCATGACTGATACATTGCCTCACCCTTTGTAGTTCTATCTTCATTGACCAACATCGGTAAGTTGGCAATGAGGGTCATATTCAACTTTTCATCTTTTAGTATAATTTATGAATGTACTATAATTTCTGCAAAAGAAGAATGCCTCTATGTACATTTGTAGTGACAGTGTAACCCCTGTGTATTTGACTGTGTGATGGGTGGTCAAAGAAATCTTGCTCACCTGTTTGAGGGCTGAGCGTGGGGGCTGTAAAAGAAAACAAGCGATGTCAACTAGAAAAGCCTTGATTAATTCTCTCCGAATTAACTTCACAGCAATCAACTGACAGATAGCATTAAGAACATTCCTTTGCACAACAATAACAGCGCATGAACTATTGATGGCAGACAGAAATTAGATACACTCAAACCATCATGCATTCCTTGGAAAATGTCATCAATATTTAATGCATATGCTCGGAAACAAAACTTTGCTTGAAGATGTTGCAGTCGAACAGCAGCAACGGTGGGCAAAGTAAGAGCAGATTTATCAAAATTATCGCATCATTCATCCGTGAGAAATTTCCGTAACAACGTCATCATGCGTTAAATGCATAAAGCAAGCATACAAATACACATATACATGAATATCAGGAATTGACAGAAATAGAGGCCGTTAAAGAAAGCTACATTGATCATTTAACACTTCATTCATTAACTCTTCCTTTTTCCTTAATTCTTGATTGGTTTCTTCATATTTTAATCTAAATGTACAATCTATTATGCGCCAATATATTTTTAGATTAAAAGGTCCTGTACCATTTTCAGAGGAGCTTTGATGGCCCAGCCATTACTAAGGGGTTATTACGCAGCAGAATGAAAATTGCGAGGAGAACAATTTTCACATTAAGCAAACTAAAATGATTACGTTTCTCAAATGAGGAAAGTGCCTGTGTGTAACGAAATCTCCATGAAGTTCCACACGGTGTTGCAAGCACACAGTGTGGAAGGTGAAAATTTTAGAGCTTAATGTGTCAGCTGTTACAAAGAGCTCTGACAGGAGAGGTGGTCACTCCAATTTTAACATGATGATTATGTGAGAAAAATCAAACCAATGCATTGTTGTATTTCCAATACGCTCACATTTGTGATGCTGTTTCTTCACAAAAAAACTGCTGCATAACCGTAATAAGCCATGAGTGTAAATATAATTGTTTGAAGCTCATTAGATGCATTTACCTCCCAGTTGGTCTTGGAACATTTTATTCACATGTGCCATGGTAAATAGAAGGTAAAGCAACAGCAAAGTTTTCATTTTAAATGAGTGCAGCTCGTTCAATCATGCTATTTACAGAGTGATATTAACTTGAATGATTCCCATTCGAGGCACTACAATGAAAATGCTAAGAATCACTCCAACAGGTTTATTTAGATGGATTTAAAGCTTTTTGGTATTTTGTCAAAATATAAAATGGCTGGCAGGATGGCATAGAGGTACGCACACGCGCCTCTAAGCTGTCTAGCCTGGGTTAGAATCCCGACCAAGATATAA
>NC_140969.1:90359857-90372357 GCF_056783735.1 Eptatretus burgeri
GTCCCAAGGTCATGAACTTAAAAATGTCAAAAAAAATCAATAACTTTGGCATCGAGCTCCTAGGGTTTTCAACTGTTTCGAATGAAAGTTGGTATGCAATTAGTGCTCTTCGAGTACTTCAACTTTCATCATTTAAGTTTTTCCCGATTCCTGCCAGTTTGCCCGTGGCGTTCCCTCGAAAGTCAAAAAATAAAAAACAACTTTCATCATTTACGTTTTTCCCGATTCCTGCCAGTTTGCCCGTGGCGTCCCCTCGAAGGTCAAAAAATAAAAAAGGCGAAGCGTGTACATTGCTCGTGAACCATCGCCGTCTCCAGACTTGTGTAATGACCTTTTTTGTTACATATTAAAACGAGCTGGAAAAGGATTTTTTTGGATGTTTCTGGGTGAGCTTTCCTGTAACCTTGAACGAGGTTCTTATTGAGGTTCTGATTGAATGAGGTTCTCTATCAGCCATGACTTGGCCGAGAGGTCTCACTGTAAACTGGTCGATGGAAGAAAAAAAAGAAGAAAGAAAAAAAGGGATGCCACCTCCCTCAGAAGAGGCTGCAACAGGTATATAGGATGTCCATCTCAATATATTTAAAAGCAGAATGTTTGTTTTTTTTTTGGTTTGAGACCTTACTGCTTTGAGCTCCCAAAGTTCTTTCATGCCAACTTTCTACGATCAGATTTTTAACCACAATGCACCAAAATAGGTGGTTTAAACAGTCATGAGGAGGTCATTTGACCCATTATTACCATGCTGCACTCCATAGTTAATTTATTTCCTTACATGAGGTAATTTTTTTACTACAGCTTCACTCCTTTACACCCTTATGGCCTGTAGACCCCATTCGACCCTTTAATATCCATATAGACCCTTTCGACACTTTTCAGACCAAGAGACCTTTTTTAGACCCTTTGGACAATTTCAGACCGCTTTTGCTCTTCCACCCTTAGACCTTGTTAAACATTTAGACCCATTTAAGACCCTCAGACACTTTAAACACTTTTGACCGCTTTATGACCTTTAAACCACTCTAGACTCCTCTACACCCTTTAGAAAATCGAAAAAAATTCCCCCGAAAATCGTTTTTGACGATGTTTCTCGTGCACCATTCGCGTCGCATCACAAGTTGCAATGACGAATCAAAACTGATTGTGAAACTGATGGAGAAAAGTGAAACTGAAATGACTGATCTATGGATCATCGAATGGGAAACCAGAATGAAATGCTGTGAGAAATACTGAATGGAAATTGCAGTAAGCAAAGCTATGGGGAGTATAGACAGAGGCGGAAAGTTGGTTGACGGAAGAAGTGATGTGGAGAGGGATAGGTGCCTGTCAGTGGTCGGTTGGCATGGAAAGAACTTTGGTGATCTTCCATCAGGCAGTAAGCCCAAAACGTACCAAGATTAGTTTCCCAGCCAAGCTTTCATAATATCACCCTCACTCCCAAGTATTCCTTTGGAGGTACAACTAGCATGGATTGGAAATCTTCGCTGGTGGAATGGAATGAGGTTGCCAAGGTCACCAACTCCACCTACTGCGATATCTGCAAACTGAAAATGTACACTGAAGTCCCGTTTCTAACAATGCACACTCATTTGAGGCGAGACGTCGACGAGCCCATCAGTGATGAGTACCCTGCTAGTCTTATAAATAATTTCAAGTAGCTGGGTACTTTTTCCCAGGCAGTACCGGACACCCCAGATTGTAAATACATATAATTTGAGAAGTGTTTGTCTGTTTGTGGGTTTCTTTGACTCTTATGCATTCCTCTACCATTGGACAGAATGAGTTGTAAATTGTTGGTTGTACCTGGTGTGTGCACACGAAGGTTTTCGATGATAAACTAAAACGGCACTCTTCAGCATCACAACGTCGACCGATATGTCTCCGCCCACATTATTACATATCTTAAAACATACTTGCACCAAGTTTGATTTAAATCTCTCCAGCTGTTCTCAAATATCACATTTTTACCTGATATGACCTCTGACCTTTGATGCCGGAATCTAATCAGTTAATCTTTGCATCATAACATATACCTCCACAAAATTTGGTCAAAATCCCATCAATGGTTAACAAGTTAGCATGATAACATAATTTATTTTACCTGATGGGACCTCTAACCTTTGATCTCTTGACCCCATAATCTAATCAGTTTATTTTTACATCATGCCATATACTTGTATCAAGTTTGACTTGGATCCCTTGAGCCATTCTTAAGTTATCATGGTAACGAAAACCTATGAAAAGCATGGATGTATGTACGGACAACTTCGTCAGCGAATGCATAAAAAAAACATATCTCAGGGGTTCAGGGCAAGGGAGGGGCAATTTTCCATATGTAAATGTGCATCATGGGGGTAGGGGGGGAGGGAGAGGGAGGGATTCTCTCTGTGTAAATGTGTATCATGTATCACCCACCATTTGTTGGAAGCCAGTATTACAAGTCATTGATCATAAAAGTGGAGGAATTAATCCATAGATCTGTAAGGACGGGTTCTTTGCTTGTGGCTCATAAACAGTAAAATAAAAAGAAGTTCATAACTAAGAAATTACTTACAGCTGAATAAGTGTTTGTTATGAATCCAAGAAGTCTCACCTTTGTGTTGAAGGTATCAGTTTGCAAAACAAAGCAGTCCAATAAAGGTAAGACCAAGTAATTTGAGAAAAATTACTTATCTTAAAATCTCACCTCAAAATGCACTGTAGAGCATGAGCATGATTTTTAAGCTCATTATGGAAGCAAATCATAAAAACTTTGCAAAAAATAAAAAAAACAACGAAAAAAGATAAAATACTTTTTCTTTTTTAATTCATCAAGATAGCAAATATTTAATTGCCAATTTTAAATAGCAATGGAATAGGTAAATTGAGCCTGATAAAATAAAGTAAAATTAAAGTCACACAGTTACTGGCTCTGTCACGACTGGTTTGAACTAACGAAGAACCCATCCTTCGACGGGTTAATTCCCCCAGAATTATGGTCGTGACGACTTGTAAAACCACCCCCACTGGGAACGGTGCTACCCCAAGCAAAAATGCTGCAGTTAGAACTATAGTTTGTGAGAGTTGTACTCTCATATACAACAGTAGTCTGCAGAGAATTACTACAGGGAAGGAATGATATTATTGCCTGGGGTACACGATACACATTTACATAATTAGAGAGACTTGGGCTGCTCCCCCACCCACCGTGAACCCTGGAGCCGATGAAGTTCTTTTTACCACCTAAAACACTTCATCACTGCTCACCTCCACTCATTCATCCCTCTCTTTTGCCCCCTGTAGAACCAACTTCCACATCCTCTTCAAATCTCACTCTTCCCTTCAAGTCTTAAAGACAGTTGTTCAGTGACATCTCAGATCATCCTCGATCCATAACCATGATATTCTCTACCCCCATTAACCATCCCCAAGCCCACCTCTTTCTAAATTTACAGTCTTTCCCTCCTGAGAGTTTATTTCTGTATCCATCTTGTACTCCCCTATCCTCATTTTCCCCATATCCACAATTTGTCCAAATCTCCCTCTATTTTGTCCATAAAACCTGATGGTGGCGTTTCTCTCCTTTCTCCTTCTGCTGTTCCTTTGTTCTGTTATGTCGTGATTGGTTATATGTTCTCGATCCTCCCCGAGCCTCAACTTTTTATTCAAATAAAAAACCCCTCCTATTCCACCCCCCCACCCCCCCAATCACCATTCAGAGTACAACCAGCACTTTTGTAACTCATTCCATCCAGTGGTTTAGCAGTGCAGGAAAGTCAAACAAAAAAAAAAAAGAAACACACAAACAGATACTTCTCGAATTGTATATAGTACGATTAAGCAACTACTGTATATGCCCTTATGTGGCAATGACGAGAATAATTTTCCTCATCTGTGGAGTGCTGGTCCGATGTATGGATATTTATTTATGTCCACTTGCTCTTCTTTTCCATTTCATTTTGGCTTCTATTTGGAAATGAGAGACGCAAAAAAATTACTACCAAAAGGATACAATAGTCAAAGAAATGCCAAAGTTTTTTCCTCTTTTTATTACATCTGCCCCCGAAGGTGGAGGAGGTTATATTTTCACCCCTCTCTGTCTGTTGGGTAGTCGATCTAGTCGAAAAAAAAAAAATCTCAAAAAAGATTTTTTTTGACATTTTTTTTCTTCCCTTATCAGTATTTCCATCGATATGTTTGTCTGTTGGCTGTTCTTAGAGCACCCTTATTCTGGACATTTCCATCTGTCTGTCTGTCCGCGAAACTTTAGTCAAGCCTCGAGGCTAAACCACTCAACCGATTCCAATGAAATTTGGTAGGTAGGACCAATATTTCTGGGAATCGTGTGCTTTCGAATATGGGACCCCTGGCCCGAGCAACGGCATAGCAACGGCCCTTTAAAGTGGTCAAAAAAAAAATCTAAAATAAATACATCGAAAAATCGAAGCTTCGAGTTCTGTGCACAATCTATCTAGCTCCCTTCATGCCAATTTTCAGCCCGAACAAAAAATAGTTGTAGGAGGAGATAGGTTTTGGGCGAGTACATGTCGAACATTTCAGAAACAGTTAATTGCGAATATCTCTAAGAGAAAGAGTCTGATTTTGATGAAACTTGGGTGAAATGTGTACAATGTGGCGAGCATGTACACAAAAATGAATGGTTGCTATGCACACCTCCGTTGCTTAGCAACAGCTGAAATACTTTATCGTACATCGTACACTTATTGTGGACTGTAATGTACAAAAAAATCAATACCTCCGAAACTGGACCTCCGAGGGACCTGTTTTTTTTTGTGCCCAAGGAGAATGTCTTGCAGCATCATATATATAAAAAATAAAATCTTTAGCGAATAGATAAATGGAATTAGCAGGGCTGCCATTTGTTAGAGTCTCTTTGGAAACATGCCTGAAATTCCACAAGGTGGGTTTCTGGGCGCAAACTAAGAGGGCTGTGATAATCATATTTATTGTGCTAAATTGATTGATAGCATGTACATGAATATCGGCTAGTCGCGTCAGCCAGTTTTCCATCTAGAGCGAGCAGCCATGTCGCCTACCGGCTTGTCTGTCTGTCTGTCTGTCTGTCTCTAGCCTGTCTGTCTGTATGTCCTTAGGTCATGGACTGATAGGTCCCTCTGTTCGGTCCAGTGCTCCGTTACTACAATGGCGATTTTGATGAAACTTGGTTGGTAGGTTCATACCATGACCTAGTTGTGTGCAAATGAGAACCGTTGCTGTGGACACCACCGTTGCCTAGCAACGGGACTTTGAAATTTTTGAAAAATGATAAAAAATTAATTTTTTCGAAAATCAAAAATCGGGCCCCGAGCGACTGTGGGCAGTACATTCAGCCATATTGTCAAAAATTCCAGCCGGATCCTATGAAAACTGTCGGAGAAGATAGACTTTGAATGAACCCTGGTCGAAAACAATAAAAAAACGAAGTTCGTTATATCTCAGAGACTACGAGTCAGATATACATCAAACTGGTATGGTAGGTTCATGGTATGTCCTAGTTATGTGTGAGAAAGAACCGTTGCTATGGACCCCTCCGTTGCCTAGCAATGGTTGAAAACCTCTAAATGTGGGGGTATTTTAACGAAAAAACAATCTGCAGCATTAACCCTTGAAGCATGAATCATGAATTTTCTTCTGCTTAATCCTCAGGCATTCCCCATCGAACGGGCCCATCGCGTCAGGTTCTATTGGGTAGTCAACTACCCATGTCCACCTACCAGCTTGTTTCTTTGTTTGTTTGTTTGTATGCAGGATATCTCAAAAAGTTGTGGACGGATCCGAATGAAATTTTTTGGGCAGGTTGGGTGTGTGACAAGGACAAAGTGATTCGATTTTGGTGAATATCCGGATCCAACTACAAGAATTTTAAAAAGTGATTCCTCACCATTGAGAGATCGGGCCAAAAATGATATATAGCACGATATCTCAAAAATCTGTGGACAGATTCCAACGAAACTTGGTGGACAGGTTGGGTGTGTGACCATGACAAATTGATTCGATTTTGGTGAAGATCCTAATCCGGATATGATAATTATTTAATTTTTAAAGTGATTCTTCACCATTGAGAGATAGAGCCAAAAATGATATATAGCAAGATATTTCAAAAATGTATTGGGCCCGATACGTTCTCATGGGTCAGGAATTACGTGGCGGAGTTATGCACTCTACCGAGTGCCCTTCTCATTTCATATGCGTTTGAATTAGCGAGGAATTATTCTTCCAATTTTATTTATCTTCAGTGAAAAAATATTCCACGTGGTGTTGTACAGTTCTCCATCCCACTGAAAGACAGAAGGCAACTGCATCACTATCTGTTGATCTGAATTGATTAGATGCTGCTTATGACAAATGGAACATGCCTTTCAATCGTGGAAAATCACATTGTCTTACCGGGTTGCTGCGGAAAGATCATTGAATGAACACATCTATCTATATGATCAGATACTGGAAGAGGTTCCATCTCATCAACTTCTAAGCCTCAACATAAACCATGATCTTTCCCAGGCTCACCATATTGCAAATCTGATCTCTGAAATAAAAAAAGACTGGATATTATCCGTCCTTTGAAGAAATTCCTCCAAAAAAATAAAAATATATCAAAACTATTCACACCTTACAAAGCCTTGGTCCATAGCTCAAATAAGTGCTGCTCTCTCTTATGGACTGGCAGCCCAGCATCACATCCATCTCTCCTGGAATATAAAGCTCTCATCCTTATTGGCATCTCCACAATGAGGATGAAGCACAACGTCTGGTGTTCTCATTGCAGACATGTCTATGGCCTCCCTGTTTTTACATCTCTCCTCCGGTCATGTTCTCTTTGCTCTCTCCCCCCCCCCCCCAACAACCTTCCCCAGCTCTTCCAGGATGCAAGCTTTCTTCCAGCTACCACATCCTGTTTTAACTCTGAAAATCCAAGCTTATTGCCAAGTGTGAGGATGCATCAGCATCTGACATAACAATTCAGGATGCCTCTGCCAAAAGCATTTTGTTCCTCTTTTCTTCCATTTGTGGAACTGCCTTCCAGAGGTGGTTAAATCGCATTCTTCCTTCCAGGGCATCAAGCAGGCAGTACACCACCATTTCATGTCATTCAACATTCCAACTTGCAATCTTTTCTACCCCCATTAACCCTACTTTTTGAAGGTTATTATGTTTCCTCTCTTCTTCACTCTCCACCTTTACTGTTTGCTCATTTCCTTCATTGTTTTGTGCAACAGCTGCCCTACCGTCAATATGTTGCCTTTTTACACTCTGTCACCTTAATCTTCAATGAGGATATATATATATATATATATATATATATATATATATATATATATATATATATATATATATATATATATATATATATATATATATATATATATATATATATATATATTTTGAATGTTGCCATTGGTTGAACTGTTGCATGTCATCCGTATAAATTTCAACATGCTCCATTTACTACCTGAGGTTTAATGTGCCATAAGGGCTTTGACAATTACAGTTAATTAAGTGTTTACTTAATTTGCTACAATAATGAAATGGACTGATGTCCATACAATATAAATAACTAAAAGACAGAAGAAGAGAACTCTTTAGAGATTATTTATCTATGACGCCATTTTCCACAATCACACCAAAAGGCGGAGATACACAATAACATCACCTTCATAGTAGTGAACAAGGCGGAGGGCAGAGTCCCCATCTCCAAAAAGCGTCTGTGGTGTCAGACGAACGTGATATGAAAATGGCTTGTACAGGTCGGAGATGGTATGTGAAAGCAAGTCCCCTCGTCTGATCTGAGATGGCACTGACACGTCCACGCCTTGCCAGCGGGGATGCCCAGACTTTGGTAGGGGGTCAAAAGAAAGCAAATTAACAAAAATAATATTCTGTTGAAAATGTATGGCTATCCCAAAGTAAGGTGCATCAACATATAATTACATGCAAAGCAGTTTTCAAATCCCAGCATTCCTCACAAACTATAATCCGTGTTCTTATTTTAATATGCCTGGTGTTGGCTTAATGGTGAGGGTGGTGGGCTTTGGATCCTGCTCAGTTGTTGAATTAATACCAGGTGGGGTTAACTCTGCATGTCATCCTTATGAGGTCGGCAAAATGAGTGCCAGCTTGCTGGTATCCTGTGTCGGAGTGGCGACCTGTCCAGGATTGTGCCCAATAGCCAAGGAGACTGCTTAAGCAGCACCAAGAGTATGGTCCCAATCTCCTCCTCCTTATTTTAATCTTTTTCTAAATGCAATTGGGGGTAAAGTTGATTTTCTGCCACAACCTCCTTTCCTCATATATCCATTTACTTCATTTCCATTCTTTGAGCTTCCATTGGCAATTGCTATAGGTTTGGTTCCTCCAAATGCCAAAAACATGGCAATAATAATGAGGCCACTTCATAAACAAAATGAATGCTGATCATCAACGGCAATAGTACACAAAAGTAGTTTGAGTTCGACGGTGATAATTGACAAAGACTTTCGTAATTTATGCAAATAATCCTCCAACTAATCAATTTTTAATTTATAGTGACTAGCAGGGTACCCGCCATGTGGATGATCTTGCTCCAAGTGTGCAACATGTTTATCTGATACGTCTCTTTACTTGGGTAGTGTATAGGCAACAGACAGCTGCTTTGATTGCTCACAAAAATAAAAATACAAAATACCTAGGTTATGTACATGAAGCAAATACATGCACAAGGTTATGTTTTCTTCAATTAGTCTGAATTATAGACTTTGAAAATTCAATAAAACCTTCCCCAGCGACATCCTCACCCTCTGCCCCCCCGTCTACCCACCCAAAGGAAGAAAATACCAAGATGTTCAAAAAATGTTTTTTATTAAACTTAAAACTCTAACGACAAGTGCACAAGAACAACTTCAGGTTGCCGCAGTTAATCCCTGAAAGTTTCAGCTTCCTTGGTCAAATCATCTCGTATTAGATGATGCATACATATACACATACACCAAGCCGGTAGGCGACATGGGTGATTGCCACATACAGTGGGGAGAACAAGTATTTGAGACACTGCCGATTTTGCAGGTTTTCCCCCTTACAAAGCACGTAGAGGTCTGTAATTTTTATCATAGATACACTTCAACTGTGAAAGACGCAATCTAAAATAAAAATCTTGAAAATCACATTGTATGATTTTTAAATAATGAATTTGCATTTTATTGCATGAAATAAGTATTTGATACATCAGACAAACAGAATTTAATATTTGGTACAGAAACCTTTGTTTACAATTACAGAGATCAGACGTTTCCTGTAGTTCTTCACCAGGTTTGCACAGACTGCAGCAGGGATTTTGGCCCACTCCTCCATACAGATCTTCTCCAGATCCTTCAGGATTCGGGGCTGTCGCTGGGTAACACAGACGTTCAGCTCCCTCCAAAGATTTTCCATTGGGTTCAGCTCTGTAGACTGGCGAGGCCACTCCAGGACCTTGAGATGCTTCCAACGGAGCCACTCCTTAGTTGCCCTGGCTGTGTGTTTCGGGTCGTTGTCATGCTGGAAGACCCAGCCACGCCCCAGTGAAAATGCTCTTGTTGAGGGAAGGAGGTTGTTGGCCAAGATCTCGTGATACATGGCCCCATCCATCCTCCCCTCAATACGGTGCAGTCGTCCTGTCCCCTTTGCAGAAAAGCATCCCCAAAGAATGATGTTTCCACCTCCATGCTTCACGGTTGAGATGGTGTTCTTGGGGTTGTACTCATCCTTCTTCTTCCTCCAAACACGGCGAGTGGAGTTTAAACCAAAAAGCTCTATTTTGGTCTCATCAGATCACATGACCTTCTCCCATTCCTCCTCTGGATCATCCAGATGGTCATTGGCAAACTTCAGACAGGCCTGGACATGCGCTGGCTTGAGCATAGGGACCTTGCTTGCGCTGCAGGATTTTCATCCATGACTGCGCAATGTGTTACTGATGGTTAATTTTGATACTGTGGTCCCAGCTCTCTTCAGGTCATTGACCAGGTCCTGCCGTGTAGTTCTGGGCTGATTCCTCACCTTTCTCATGATCATTGAGGCTCCATGAGGTGAGATCTTGCATGGAGCCCCAGACCGAGGGAGTTTGACTGTTATCTTGAACTTCTTTCATTTTCTAATAATTGCGCCAACAGTTGTTGCCTTCTCACCAAGCTGCTTGCCGATTGTCCTGTCGCCCATCCCAGCCTTGTGCAAGTCTACAATTTTGTCCCTGATGTCCTTAGACAGCTCTCTGGTCTTGCCCATTGTGGAGAGGTTGGAGTCTGATTGATTGAATGTGGACAGCTGTGTTTTATGCAGATAACGAGTTCAAACAGGTGCAGTTAACACAGGTAATGAGTGGAGAATGGGAGGGCTTCTCAAAAACAAAACTAACAGGTCTGTGAGCCGGAATTCTTACTGGTTGGTAGGTGATCAAATACTTATTTCATGCAATAAAATGCAAATTAATTATTTAAAAATCATACAATGTGATTTTCAGGATTTTTGTTTTAGATTCCGTCTTTCACAGTTGAAGTGCACCGATGATAAAAAATTACAGACCTCGACGTGCTTTATAAGTGGGAAAACCTGCAAAATCGGCTGTGCATCAAATACTTGTTCTCCCCACTGTAATTGCATACTAGTCATAGTTTTTGACGGATCGGGCTGAAAATTTTTGACAAAGAGGTTGATTATATTGCGCATAAAAGCCTGGAAGCCGATTTTTGATTTTCGGAAAAAAAATCTTTTGGGGGATTTTCCAAAAATTTCAAAGTCCCGTTGCTAGGCAATGGTGGTGTCCAGAGCAACGCTGCTCAAAAGCATAGAACTAGATCCCGGTATGAACCTACTTGTCCAGTTTCATCAAAATCGGTTGACTCCTCTGGCCTCCAGAGCTGTCCATTACATACAAACACACAAACATACAAACAGACAGAAGGAAAAAGTGAAAATAAGGGTACTCTAGCGACCACCCAACAAACATACAAACATACATACAGACAGACGGAAAAAGTGAAAATAAGGGTACTCTAGTGACCACCCAACAAGCCGGCAGGCGACATGGGTGGTCGCTACATAATTGCATACTAAGCATAGTTCTTTACGGATCGGGCTGAAAATTTTTGAGAAAGAGGTTGATTATAGTGCACATAAAAGCGCAGATGCAGATTTTTGATTTTCGAAAAAATGAATTTTTTAGGATTTTTCAAAAATTTCAAAGTCCCGTTGCTAGGCAACGGTGGTGTCCATAGCAACGGTGCTCAAAAGCATACAACTAGATCCTGGTATGAACCTACCAGTCAAGTTTCATCAAAATCGGTTGACTCATCTGGCCTCCAGACCTGTCCATTACATACAAACATACAAGCTGGTAGGTGACATGGGTGGTCGCGACATAATTGCATACTAGTCATACAGTTTTTGACGGATCGGGCTGAATTTTTTGACAAAGAGGTTGATTATACTGCGCATAAAAGCCTGGAAGCTGATTTTTGATTTTTGAAAAAATAAATTTTTGGGGATTTTTCAAAAATTTCAAAGGTCCGTTGCTCGGCAATGGTGGTGTCCATAGCAACGGTGCTCAAAAGCATAGAACAAGATCCTGGTATGAACCTACCTGTCAGGTTTCATCAAAATTGTTTGACTCCTCTGGCCTCCAGAGCTGTCCATTACATACAAACACGCAAACATACATACAGACAGACGGAAAAAGTGAAAATAAGGGTACTCTAGCGACCACCCAATAGTTGGATGAAATGTCAGACACCAACCAGAAAGCACGTCACAAATTAAAGTCAGGATATCTGCACAAAATGCCACCTCAGTCACAACTTTCATAAAAATCCATTTGAATTGCAAGTGCATCCGACATGGGGATTCAAAGTTATCCATCTCTCCAAGGAGAAGTGAATTATTGCAGAAAATTTTCTATGAGGCCCACTTGGCTGTGCCTGGATGGGTTTGAGGGTTGTGGAGTAGCAGCTGAAACCCAAATCATATCCAGGTTCCTCCTGATGACTCCTTCTTTCCTCTTTCACTTCTTTGGGTTCCTTCTTGGTCTTTCATTTAATTATAGCTGTTGTTCTGTGGCTCAATCTAGCCTTCATCTTTGCAGACATTTTGACTTATCTGCCACTCAAAAACTGCTAAGAGTCATTGCCCTTGAGTTGAGGCATCTTTCCAGCGCTATATATATATATATATATATATATATATATATATATATATATATATATATATATATATATATATATATATATATATATATATATATATATATATATATATATATATATATATATATATATATATATTCTTTGTAGCCTATCTGGCTGGTTCAATTTATACAATTCAGAACACTCATTCACAGCATATAGCAAAAAAAGGGCATGTGAATGATGTGATGGGAGATACTTGCAATAATAATTAGCAAGCAATTAAACATCGGATAAACTAGCCAGAACGGCGCTCGGTAAAGCGCATACCGACGCTAGGCTGGACAGTTTACGTTTCATATCCCACTGATA
>NC_140969.1:90374857-90382357 GCF_056783735.1 Eptatretus burgeri
AACCTAGCCTAGACGTAGAACAGAGCAAAGAATGAAATCATTTCATGAAACATTCTAGAAGAAAGAACTGCTTTTAATGCCGGTTAGTAACGATACAAAAAAAGGACATGAAAAATTGATGAGCATCTTTGAATGAAAAGTTGGCTAAAATTGGTATAGCTTGAAACATATCAACTCTATTTTTTCATTTCTAGCTTTAAGGGCAATAGCTACCCTAAATATCCTTTCTCATTCTAGCTTTGTTTGAAAATTAGGAACAAAAATCATGGTTAGTAACGTTACGGTTAGTAACGTTACACTTTGTCTAGTGATTACAATGAATCACAGAATTATGTTTAATCTCAAATCATTACATTTTTCCTCAAGAGAATGTGAAATAAGCTAAAAAAAACATCAGATAAGACATGAAACTCTTATTTCAATCACCAAACTCAAGCAGTATAGTGTCATTGTACTTGTACAATGGTACAAATTACATATGTGTTAAAAAAGACAAGAAAAAGTTACAATAAATTACAAACAACAAAAGAGTACCACTTTAAAGACTGGGTCAAGTGATATCCACAGATCCATAACTATGCTGATCACAGTTCATCCTGATTCACTGGAATTCACAAGTTGAACAAAACAGTACATATTGTATGTGTTCCTCATTCAAGAGTACCTTTCAAATAGGGGAAAGAAACCAAAGAGCAAAAACTAATGTACCGGTATGTAGTATGTACAGTGTATGGCCATAATGCAACATTTGATATTGTGACAGTAGTTTACATCATAGTATTTGAATTCATGTTTATTCAAGTCTAGAGATATGTGATATGTTTTTTTTTCTTTAGACCACTTTGAACGTATCTCTGCATTGACGTGAAAACAAAAGTCTGTTCGCTGTACCTGAAATGTAATTACACCTGACAAACCACCGTACAATAATTTCAAATTGGGACAGAAAATTTGAAATGGCCTCGATTGTTTACTACTTCTGGTGCATCCAACGGGGCAATCATCTGGTGTCTCATGTAGAAAATAGCATCCCTAGTTGAAGGCCATTTCCAGTACTTCCCGACATGTGCCATTGTCGAGATCAGGGTCTGCAATCAAGCAATGACTACACCAATCGTCGTAGAGAAGAGGTTTAATGCGCACCAAAAGTGTACACGAGAGTAGAAAGGCACAGAATACCTACAGTATACCAGCTCAGTCAAACTCTCGCCCGCAAGCAGTTTGGTTTACTTTATATATACTTTTCCTGCTCATCTGGTTTCTTTGAAAGTAACAACACCCCAGCAAATATTCTCTCCTGGCCTGACAAAGCATTTATCTTTTCACAAGCAAGAACATCTGTTATTGATCAGGCAGATCTTTATCACAATATATATATATATATATATATATATATATATATATATATATATATATATATATATATATATATATATATATATTATAGTCTCATTCTACTACAAGATGTTCCCTTTTGAACTATACCAAAACAGTGCTGATTTATGACTGGGCTTCTCCGAGCCCAAGGCTCAAGGAATGTTGTTACAAGGGCCAACAAGAAAGCCAGATGTTCAGCTGCACGACAAAGAGACAGAGAGAGAGAGAGAGAAAGAGAGAGAGATATAGCCGACTGGCTTTGATTACCAACAGTCAAAAATGGTAGCTTACTGAGAGCATTTTAAATGCTTTGGCTTCCTCAATTAAATGCTACATTCAATTTTAAGAAAAGGTAATCCTGTTAAATTGGCTGCTTTCATCTTGGGAGCTGTTCAACAGCTCCACACCATTACTGACACCTGGAACTCTCCATCTCGTTCAGCAAGAACTTCTCCTGGAAATTGTTTTCCATCGTACTCAACTATGAACCAGTCTCCCACTGCTGCAATGGTCTCACTGCTGCTCTGGGTTGCCTCATCGTGCTTGTCTCTGCTCAGGACATAGGCTACCACCTCGTCATTTACCACTTTGAAGAAGTGCATCTTTGCTATGCCAGTAATGGCCTTGGCTTCACTGAAGATGACATCAAGGTTCAGCTTCTCGTTCCTCTTTGCGATCTCACTGGAAGTAATCTCACGAACAGACACATTCTTCATGGTACTTGCAGCTTCTGCAAAATTCTTTGCATCAGTTACAGTATGTTTACGTGTTCTCACCTTGTCCCACACAAAACGCTTGGCTGACCCACCGATTCCATCAACGGGTCCCTTCCCATGTTAAGTGGCAAAAAAATTCCACTCGATATGCACCTTGTGAGCCTATTCTAGTGATGCCAATGCTGCAGCAATGTAGCGATTTTTGAATTGAGATTTTGAATTGATCCAAAATTTACCCCTCCCCCCCCCCACTGTCTTCATACTGCCCTCTGTTGTCTTACTGTCACTTTTGTCTTGACCAGGACCTGTCTATTCGAGTCTTATTCACTTATTTCATGGTTAGTAACGTTACAATACACAAAGACTGGTTAGTAACGTTACATGGTTAGTAACGTTACACATTTTGATTGCTGTTATTTCTAACTTCCATCATGACAAGTAATACTTATTTATATATTTCAATTAGTCATTGGACACAGCAGGAAAAATTGAAATATTATCATTCATAGACACTTTATACACTCTGGAGGTAAATAATTTCACTTTTCGGTTTGTAACGTTACATGACTTTCTAGGGGTTGGGAAATGCACACATGTTTGCATTTTGAAGACATGTAGGTTGATTTTACTTAATATATCCATGAAAGCACTACACTGCCTCTATGAATTCAATATTTTTGGTAAGAAAATGGCATTTAATTTGACTAGATATCTTCTTTGCCATTATGGAGATTTTGCTGATAAAATTTATCTGGAACAATTCTTGTTCAAAATTGGTGAATTCACCACCTAAAACTATCAATATACCCTGAAAAATATTTTTTCCTGAATCATCAATGTGTCCTTTCGTAAATCACACACAAAAACCAAGGAAAAAAACAAATTGAAATTTTAGGGTCTTGTCCCTCTAACTGCGGAATTGCCCACATATATATATATATATATATATATATATATATATATATATATATATATATATATATATATATATATATATATATATATACATATATATATACACATACATATATATATACATATATACATATATATATATATATACATACATATATATATACACACACACAAAATGAAGAAAGAAAAAAAGAAAGGAAAAGAACCCAATTATGCCAGCACAAGGGTGAAGAAGTAAGCAACCAAGGAGCTGGAGGGTGCTGTTCGTGTAAAAGACGGTGGCGACTGGATGGAACCCCTTTGGAATCCGGCCAATCCTAAGAGAGGACCTGCAGTTTGATGGTTCTTAAACTGTCAGAAGAGCAGAGACCCAGAGGTTGTGTATGTGAGCGGCACTGTATCCTTCAATACCAAACTCAAGGCAGGATCAGGGATCCGAACTGGAGGAGTTGCAGCAAGAGTTCGAGCAAGCACAGCATTTAACGCAGCCCGCTCTCAGTCAGCCACAATCCAGGCCTCACAGTTGGCCTCAATGCAAGCCCCAACAGTAGGCCCCAATGCAAGCCCCAACAGTAGGCCCCAATGCAAGCCCCAACAGTAGGCCCCAATGCAAACCCCAACAGTAGGCCCCAATGCAAGCCCCAACAGTAGGCCCCAATGCAAGCCCCAACAGTAGGCCCCAATGCAAGCCCCAACAGTAGGCCCCAATAGTAGGCCCCAATGCAAGCCCCACAAGTAGGCCCCAATACAAGCCCCAACAGTAGGCCCCAATGCAAGCCCCACAAGTAGGCCCCCAATACAAGCCCCAACAGTAGGCCCAAATGCAAGCCCCAAGAGTAGGCCCCAATGCAAGCCCCAACAGTAGGCCCCAATGCAAGCCCCAACAGTAGGCCCCAATGCAAGCCCCAACAGTAGGCCTCAATGCAATCCCCTACAGTCGGCCTCAATGCAAGCCCCGACAGTAGGCCTCAATGCAAGCCCCAACAGTAGGCCCCAATGCAAGCCCCAACAGTAGGCCCCAATGCAAGCCCCAACAGTAGGCCTCAATGCAAGCCCCAACAGTAGGCCCCAATGCAAGCCCCAACAATAGGCCCCAATGCAAGCCCGAACAGTAGGCCCCAATACAAGCCCCAACAGTAGGCCCCAATGCAAGCCCCAACAGTAGGCCCCAATAGTAGGCCCCAATGCAAGCCCCACAAGTAGGCCCCAATACAAGCCCCAACAGTAGGCCCCAATGCAAGCCCCACAAGTAGGCCCCCAATACAAGCCCCAACAGTAGGCCCAAATGCAAGCCCCAACAGTAGGCCCCAATGCAAGCCCCAACAGTAGGCCCCAATGCAAGCCCCAACAGTAGGCCCCAATACAAGCCCCAACAGTAGGCCCCAATGCAAGCCCCAACAGTAGGCCCCAATAGTAGGCCCCAATGCAAGCCCCACAAGTAGGCCCCAATACAAGCCCCAACAGTAGGCCCCAATGCAAGCCCCACAAGTAGGCCCCCAATACAAGCCCCAACAGTAGGCCCAAATGCAAGCCCCAAGAGTAGGCCCCAATGCAAGCCCCAAGAGTAGGCCCCAATGCAAGCCCCAAGAGTAGGCCCCAAAGCAAGCCCCAACAGTAGGCCCCAATGCAAGCCCCAACAGTAGGCCCCAATGCAAGCCCCAACAGTAGGCCCCAATGCAAGCCCCAACAGTAGACCTCAATGCAATCCCCGACAGTCAGCCTCAATGCAAGCCCGAACAGTAGGCCCCAATACAAGCCCCAACAGTAGGCCCCAATGCAAGCCCCAACAGTAGGCCCCAATAGTAGGCCCCAATGCAAGCCCCACAAGTAGGCCCCAATACAAGCCCCAACAGTAGGCCCCAATGCAAGCCCCACAAGTAGGCATCCAATACAAGCCCCAACAGTAGGCCCAAATGCAAGCCCCAAGAGTAGGCCCCAATGCAAGCCCCAAGAGTAGGCCCCAATGCAAGCCCCAAGAGTAGGCCCCAATGCAAGCCCCAACAGTAGGCCCCAATGCAAGCCCCAACAGTAGGCCCCAATGCAAGCCCCAACAGTAGGCCCCAATGCAAGCCCCAACAGTAGACCTCAATGCAATCCCCGACAGTCGGCCTCAATGCAAGCCCCAACAGTAGGCCCCAATGCAATCCCCGACAGTCGGCCCCGATATAGTCCACAAGGCAGAGATACTGCAATAAGGGTTCGACCAAACACAACCTTCCGATAAAGATACTGCAGATGGAAACTCCAATCTGAAAAAGGCACTCAGCAATGAGCCCTCCTCAAAATGGCCACCGTCTCCTCCTCTGCATCAACTTCCTGGTTCCCTATTTGGCCCCACACCAGGGTTGCCAGATCACGATTTAAAAAAACCGTCAACCAAAGGTCCAAAAATAACCAAAAAATAGCCAAAGACGTTTTACTATAGGAACCCAATAAAGAATATCAAAATTATCAAGTAATCAACGCTTACCACATAACCACTTTAAAAAACGACATTAAAAAACAAATAAAAAATTTATGTCTTACCGGCAAACACATATACATCCATGCATGTAGTTTAGCATCCAAAGCAGAATTAAAAGGTGGGATCGGAGGCCAAGGCCCTCCCCCCAAGTCTTGGATTGTATGAATTTTGTCATCTCCTGCCTGGTTTACACTGTCCACGTAGATATCACTTGTAAACCCTCGAATCATTGCAGGGGTGGGTTCAAATCTGTTGTCCAACATATTCAATACTGATTCATGTACGCTCAGATGTGTAAGATGCTTTTGAGCAGCTCTTCTGTGTCAATATTACTTCTGTGTCATTGATGTTTCTCCAATGCATGTTTTGAATTCTGCAAGCTTTTCGACAGAGAGCGATTAAAAGTGTAAATACAAAAAATAATAAACTGAAGGATAATTTTTAATGGACAAGTGGGCAACACTCAAAAATAGCCAGAAAATAGCCAACCCGCCAAAGCTAAATATAAACCGCTAGAAGAATTTAAAAATAGCCAGTCTGGCAACTCTGCCCCACACCCAATGTCAGGCTTTATACCCATGGGCTGAACCATTGGTCTAACTCGGGGGGGGGGAAGAGGAGGAAAGAGAGAGAGGAAAAAAAGGTCACAGACCATAACAAGATATCGTGCTGCATATCATTTTGGCCCTAAAAAAACACTCAATGGTGAAGAATCATTAAAAAAAATTATCGGATCCAGATCTTCACCAGAATCAAAATTCTTTGTCCTTGACACACACTCAACCTTTACACCAATTTTCGTCTGAATCTGTCCATACATTTTTAAGATATCCTGCTCACAGATGGATAACAGACAAACAAGAAAAAGACGTCATGCAGAGCACGACACTTGCAAAATCCACTCCCCACTCTCTCCAAAGGTTGCCATGGATACATCAAATTGTCCATTTCATTAAGATTAAAATTGACAATCTTAATCAAAGCTCAGATCAATCAATCGGATGAAAAATGATTCTTTTTCAGATTGAAATTGATGATTTTAGAAGTTTTACCTTGAGTTGACCTTTGACCTTTTGACCACAAAAATAGTTTGCTTCCAAATTCAGTGATGCAATATGCAATTGCTGCATAATTTTCAGGTGAATCACATGAAAATCGACGATTTTAGAAATTTCACCTCAAGACGACCTTTGACCTCAAAATCAAAAGGCTTCTCAGTTGAGATTACCTCTACATCTTGGTAAAGCTTCACGATGATCCATTTGGAATTGTGACCTGTAAGCGATTGACAAACAAACACAGACAAAGACAGAATAACAAAATCGACTGACCAATATACTTGAAAAATCTTCGATTTTGCAAGTAACAAACAGACAGAGGTGATAACATAACCTCCTTCACCTTCAGCGCTGGAGGTAAAAATAAAAATAAAAAAGTGGTGGGGAAAAAAACGGGATGGTGAGGGATAAGGAGCATGAAAAATAGATTTTTAGAAGAATATCCTGAGTCAGTGCAACTTTGACCCCTTGAAGAAGGGTGGTAAAGAGAAAAATTCAGAATTTGCATTTGATACTGGCAGGCATTTCAGAGAAGCCTATTATTTTTTGAAAATCACTGTGGGATCTCCTGTGTCCACAAAAGACTTCCAGTAAATGGGACAACTGGTGAAAGGATGACGTACAGAGCAATGGTAATTCAGATCCATCAGGAGTAGCAGAGAAAAGTAAGTCAAGCAATGCCAATGGCAAATATAGGGGCAAGGCTTGTACTGTAAGGAATGGTGTCATTAATGATTTGTCATATATTAACTCGTACTTGTCCATCATGCTCTACAAAGAGAGTCGGCTCTGCAGAAGCCGATTCGCCGTTGGGGTTTCAATGCCGGATGGGTTTCCACTGCGAAGACACAGGATACTTAACTGAATGTGCAGGAATTTGTCATTTGTTTAGCGTGCAGGCAATAGCTTGCCTACTCTCTGTGAATGACACAGTGGGATCTTGACCGCCCACCAACTAATGCTGGCAGGC
>NC_140969.1:90387357-90414857 GCF_056783735.1 Eptatretus burgeri
ATGGGAAAGACGGATGGGTGTGGACGAGTAGGGCTAACCTCGACCTCTCTCTCCCGGCACAACCACCACTGCCTCAGGTATGTGCACACCGGGGACCGGCTAACCACGTTGGTCAGACCTGGTGTTTGGCATGATCTGGATTACCTCTTTTTTTTTTTTTCTTTTCGCACTGTTTGCTGTTCGCCTTGCTGTTTTGCTTTGTCTCGCCACTGCCCCAGGACCATCAAGGCTGTTCTACATCAAGGCATCGCTCGCCTTGCTGGATCACCTGCTCTGCAGTAAGGCATCACTCGCCTCACTTCACCATTTGCTCCGTGACCTGTGTTCCACCCACACCTCTTTTGTGGACTGCTACTTGTTGCAGCCTCATGCCAAGTGACACCGTTCCCATTATCATGGTCGTTTTCTTTATTTTCTTTTGTTTGGATTGCATTTACTGTAGCAGCATGCCACCACACTTATGGACTGCCCCCTTTGTTGCAGCCCCCTTTGTATCAGCTCATTCCAGCTTCATAGCAGCTTCCTATCAGCTCATAACAGCTCATTACAGCTTTATACCAGCTCCGTACCAGCTTCATTCCAGCCACACACCAGGCTCATGCCACTTCACTTCACCTTTGCCACGTATCACTGTGACCATGAACTGCTCAAACGCAGCTCTGTGGAAGAAGTGGCTCTGTTCTTGTTGCTGCTGCTTCTTGACCATTTTTGTTTATAAGGCCACAACGTTTATGGCCTGTATGCCGGTCACTGGCCTGCCAGTTTATTTTGTTAGGTGTGCTGGTGAAGAGCATGAAGGTGGCAAGAAACGGCAGGTGTTCTTCCCCCTCTCCACAATTTTTCTTTTGAAATTCTCCAGGTCCTGGGTCAGAAATTGTATATAGTTGTATACTTGTGTCAATTACTAAAGTCCACCGGTTATGTGTTGTAGTTTCAAAAATTCCGGCAATTTCGGTGTAGCATAAGGTTGTCTATGCGGGTCAGTTAGGTAGTTCCCAAGGCATCAGGTGGGACATATCTAGTTTAAATTGTCACACACACTAAAGGGTAGAGTTAAAACGTAATAGGTAAGGGGTAACTTAACCTGCATGTCACACGGTAGTGCTCATTGCAATGTTGTAATTTTTTTTATTTTTTTTTAAACAGATGTCGCCAGCTGTTGGACGACTCGGGATGAGTCTGGGATAGGGAAAGGGGTAGTGTTACGGAATTCAGAATCCGGTCTGATGAATGCATCCACAAATCCAGGTCCTCAGACAGTTATTTCCTCAAATGCATGTTTAGATAAGCCCCATCCCCATGTCTAATGGGATCTTAACCCTCTAGAGCCCACGAAATGTTCTGGGTGAACAAAAAAAAATCAAACGAAATTGCATGCAGTCACCGATGACCCCTGGGGCTCTAGAGGATTAAATGTGATGCGTTGAGAAGGGTAAAGATAGATCCCCCCTCTCTTATGGGAAGCTTTTTTCTTTACGACAGACACGTTCACACACATTTCTTTCACGAGCTCAAAAGCCAGCCCCCCATTATTCCTCAGCAACAATCTTTCGTGAGCTCTGACGCTCGCCTTTTTTGAGAGCACATGGGTCGTCATGGTAACTGTGCGCAAGTGGGGCGGGGTGAGCTTGGGGCAGACTGCACCGGCGGAGACGGCCCGGAGATATAAAACGAACGGCTCCAGGGAGATATAAAAATGGGAAAAGGTTCTGTGAGGAAAAAAAAAGCGAAAGAAGAGAAAAGCGGGAGAGAGAAAAGTGGGAGAGAAGAAAGCGAAGGCGAGAGGAAAGCAGAGAGGAAAGAAAGCCAGGGAGGGAGAAGAGAACGAGAAGTGTTTGGGCAAGCGAGCATATGGTGCACGTGTGTGTGTGTGTCTGACCAGCACCAACAACGAGACAATTCGTCCTTCCCTGTGCTTCGGCAAGCGAGCGTGTGGTGCACGTGTGGGTGTGAGCTGCGCCGCCAACAAGTGAGGCATGGGTCGGTCACCAACAACACCAGGGTCTAAACCCATGACAGACAATCTCGGTGCCCTCCAGACGTCGACTGACATTCAAGGCTGTTCACGAGAGGGTGCACTGCAAGGCTGGGTGCTGGAGACGGATGAGACACGCACGCACGCATTTCAGGACGTTTTCACTTCATGGACGACTTTCTGGTTAGCGAGACAATTCATCCCCCCCCCCCTTCCCCGAATAATCTGTTGGGTACCCATTTCTGTGTTTAGCTGTAAGTCAACCCCTGATAAGCATCTGCTCTTTGTCTCTTTCCTGGCATTTTGATTAATTTTGCTTTGAAATTCGTTCTTTATTTACCTCATAAAATAAAAAGTTTTTTCCATTTATTTCTTTTATTATTAATAAATCATTTGTCGATTTCCAACCTGTCCGTGTTTGTCCTTTTCTTCCATTGGTCTTGCATTGTCCGAACCGAGATAGACTGGGAGGTAATTACCACAGATTTGACCAAAAAATTGTCGGCACGCACCAGCGGTTAAAATGCTCGGCCGCTCGAATTAAAATCGAATCGAGATAACATTGGTGCTTTGCCGAGGGTGTGCTCCCCGATCAGGTAACCATGTGACCTCTAGTTAAACGGAATAATTAGACAGTGGACACTGGAACTCGTGGTTGACTGGGTGGCGTTCGTGTTTTAAAACAACCCACCATACCACAACGTCAATTGTGAACAGTGGCCCCAGGACCTGCTCTACCGAGCACAACCGGGGATTAATCCCCCTGAGTGTCAAGCTGGTGTCTCGGCCCGTGGCTGCAACAACACACATATGTATATATGTATATATATATATATATATATATATATATATATATATATATATATATATATATATATATATATATATATATATGGTTAT
Organism: Eptatretus burgeri; assembly: GCF_056783735.1. Taxonomy (NCBI): domain Eukaryota; kingdom Metazoa; phylum Chordata; class Myxini; order Myxiniformes; family Myxinidae; genus Eptatretus; species Eptatretus burgeri. Next base: position 90,390,233 of record NC_140969.1, read on the forward strand.
GGTTCTCGGAACCGTATGCATACAACATACAGTTGTCCTGAGTCAGTTATTCCATTAATTTACGTGTAGTTAGGTCCCTACCTTTTGTTTAGTGGGAAAGCAAGGGGGTGTGTTGCGATGGGCTATTAGTTAGGATTAATAAATCATTTTTCCCCTTTTATTTTATTCCCTCCTTTTACGATCTACGGTGCCTTTATCTCGCTTGCTACCCTCGTTTCGCTGGCCACAGCGTACCACCGTCTACCCAGCGACTCGTTTTCAGAGGCAAAATGCTCACGTTCGGCTGGACAAACGCTAAAGCTGCACCACCATCCACCTACCAAAGGCCAGACATGTGCGGCGTGGGCGGAGCATACCAGAGTCTGGCTGAAACCCAGCGCAAAAAGGCGGACCACGTGAAGGGCCGGTCCAATCGGCATGCTCGGCTCGGACTATGATGTCAGGTTTCGGTAAGGATCCTCCCTGACCTCCAGATTCTAAAAAGCGCGGACCTCCGTGTAGTTAGAGAGTTGGAAACAGAATTGCAGGTTGGTTGGGAAGAGAATTGCAAGCTGGTTGGGAAGAGAATTGCAAGCTGGTTGGGAAGAGAATTGCAAGCTGGTTGGGAAGAGAATTGCAAGCTGATTGGGAAGAGAATTGCAAGCTGGTTGGGAAGAGAATTGCAGGTTGGTTGGGAAGAGAATTGCAGGTTGGTTGGGAAGAGAATTGCAGGTTGGTTGGGAAGAGAATTGCAGGTTGGTTGGGAAGAGAATTGCAAGCTGGTTGGGAAGAGAATTGCAAGCTGGTTGGGAAGAGAATTGCAAGCTGGTTGGGAAGAGAATTGCAGGTTGGTTGGGAAGAGAATTGCAAGCTAGTTGGGAAGAGAATTGCAGGTTGGTTGGGAAGAGAATTGCAGGTTGGTTGGGAAGAGAATTGCAAGTTGGTTGGAAGGAGAATTGAGAGAGGTTTTTGAGTATTGAAGAAGGAGTAAGAAGAATTGAAGGAGAGAAGGAGTCATTGAGAGTGAGTGTTCCTGCCACTTGTCTCCACCGACACGATGTCGAACCGCCCCTTGCTTCTGGACCAAGCCTCCTGTCTGGCCCTGCTTTCCGTTCCTTATCTCCGACCTCACGACCTGGACGAACGGCTTCTTGCCTGGTCCTGCCTGCTGCTCATCTCTCACCCCCCTTTGGACGCCGCTCTTCTCCACTCGAGCCCCTCCTGCAGACACGATCTCCACACGTACGGTTGTGACCAAACAACTCAACCATTGCAGTGTGCCGCACCACGGAGCATCCCTCCGCCTAAACGCTCAGGTACCGAGAAACTGTAACCTCAACTCCCTCCCTCCCTGACTGCAAAGGTCCCTTTCACAATTGGGTTTACTTTGTCTGAGTGTGTATCTGAGAGTGTTGGCGCCTGTCCGTTAAGTAAGCCTGTATAAGATCTTTTATTGTTGTGATTGTTGCTTTATTAATCTCACGTCAAGTCTGCACTGTGTCTGCTTTGTAAGTTGCTTGTAAAAGTGCCGCACCACACACCTCTCTATCTTTCCCTGCATTACTCCCCCAATAAACCTTTGTTGTGCCACATGCTTTTCCTCACTTATTGTAAATAAATAATTGTTGTAGAAATGTTCCCAGCTCGCCTTTGTCTTTTCCCTAATTGGTCCAGCATGGTTCGGATCCAGGTTTAACCGAGTCTTTATTCCCAACTATCCGTTCCTTCTAGCCGGTACGTCCTTGGCAGTGCCGCTCGGCTGCATCCGATCCGGAAAGGAGATCCGATCCAGTAGAGTGATCCGGTTCGGACAAGGCGTACCGAGGGCGTGGTTCCCTGGTGGTTAAACCGCTTGGTTAATTAGGTAACCCGATTCACTCATAGGTGGGAGGACCCTAGGCCACGCGGTTGAGTTATCGGCATCCACGGTCGGTTAAGCGACCCGCCGCGTTACGGAATCATCCGTGAGCGATGGCCTACAATTCTGGGGAGTCTAGTGAGAATTGACATAGTGGTCTTCTCACCCAACCCCGCCGGCCCACGACAAAATATATATATATATATATATATATATATATATATATATAAAAATATATATATATATATATATATAAAAATATATATATATATATATAAATATATATATATAAATATATATATATATATATATTTCCTCTATATTGGCATGCAAAATTACCTTGCTTCAACATTGTCTTGAATCGCACACCTGCATTTTTTTCATTTATTTTTTCCCCATTTATTTTCATTTACGGATGGTTTCTGATGGATCTGTGATTATTCCCAGTGTAATGGCTTCGATGTCCATCAGCATGCAGAAGTTAAGCTTTCTACATCACCCGGAAGGTACCGAACATTAATATCAGTCAGTAAGTGGTTAGAATGAGCTTTATATTATACTAGCAGGGTGTGCTTACACATTGTGTAAGCAAATAAACCGTATTTCCCCATTGTCTCGGGTCACTCACCTGCATTTGATTTTTCATTTATTTATATTTTCATTTACGGATGTTGTCTGATGCTTCTGTGATTTCTTCCTGGTGTATCGGCTTCGATGTCCGTCGGCACACAAATTTACCGTGCTCTCCCATTGTCTCGGGTCACTCACCTGCATTTTATTCTTTTATTATTTTTTAAAATATATATTTTTAAATATTTATGTTTTCATTTATATATGTTGTCCAACAAGTCTGTTATTTTTTTCCCGAAGTATTGATTTTGATCTCCATCAGCATGCAAAATTTTATCTTTCTACGTCACGCAGAAGGCACCGATCTTTAATATCAGTCAGTCAATTAGTGAGTCAGTCAGTGGTTAGAAAGAGCTTTCTAAATTAGTTTTTTTTAAGTTTTTTTTTTTAACGACGAGAAAAACAACTGCTCGTTGTACTGCATCCACAATTTGTGAAACAAACAGACAGATGAAAATACAATCGGCAATGGCATGATAAATGACGTGAACAAAGAGCTTCGTGAACTGATGCTGTTGCAAAATGTGAAGCAAAATCACAAGCAAGAAAGAAAAAAAGCTGTTCACTTTTTGATAAACAAAACAGAAGAAAAATTCTGCAATAAGTGTTTATCGAGAAGTGTGCACGATTAAAATATAACAATGACATGTTTTTGTATTTCACGTTGCCATCACAAACCATATCTGAAACTACAGTTCAAAGAACACATTAACACACACAGTCTTGAAAAAACAGGACATGGGAAGGGTTTAAAAAAAAATCGTTTTGAGAGTTTCCAAACATGATGTACGTTTCCTAAGAGCTGCCATTTTGTCTGAATGTCAATATTCCCCAACACTGAGAGCACGGGCTACAAATTAGATTGGTCGAGATGACATTAAATGGCGTAATATTTTGTCCAAGTTCTGCGAAACTGGAGGTTTTTTGGAGTCACAAGAAGGTGATTTGTGTTCTTCAGTGTTTAAGTATATAATTCAATTGAAATAAAATAAAAGTTTTGAAGGTTGTAGAAAAAATAACAAAAACCTTTTTTGGAAGTTTGCTGCATGTTCATGCACCATCTTTTACACCTCCGTGTAGTTTGAGAGTTGGAAAGAGAATTGCAGGTTGGTTGGGAAGAGAATTGCAAGCTGGTTGGGAAGAGAATTGCAAGCTGGTTGGGAAGAGAATTGCAAGCTGGTTGGGAAGAGAATTGCAAGTTGGTTGGAAGGAGAATTGAGAGAGGTTTTTGAATATTGAAGAAGGAGTAAGAAGAATTGAAGGAGAGAAGGAGTCATTGAGAGTGAGTGTTCCTTGCCACTTGTCTCCACCGACACGATGTCGAACCGCCCCTTGCTTCTCGACCAAGCCTCCTGTCTGGCCCTGCTTTCCGTTCCTTATCTCCGACCTCACGACCTGGACGAATGGCCTCTTGCCTGGTCCTGCCTGCTGCTCATCTCTCGCCCCCCTTTGGACTCCGCCATCTAACACGTTGCATTCGTTCTTCGTGCCTGTTGTTTGTGTCCTTTATGACGTCCTTCAAAACAATAAGTTTCCTGTTTGGAATGATTTTCAATTTTGTTTGACTGCCAGATAGGCAGACAGACTAAAACAATTACCTTACTCCTCACTGTGCCCCTGCATGAACGAGATTCCGTGCAATTTTCCAAATTCAGAGCCAAAGTACAGCTAAACTGCAGGTTATTGTTCTGATTTATGTTCCGATTTGTGTTCTGCAGTATTCAAAATATAGCATTGAATTGAAATTAAGCAGTTCTTTAAGCATAGATTGACAGACAGGCAAAGTGAACCAATTGCTTAATCCCGCTTTTCGCTTTGTGTGTGCCAGGTAATAATAGACTGCACTTTGTTGGAAGTTTAAAATATTATATTGGCAAAGAGCAACCATTTAAATGGCGATGATTAAACATAATTCAAAGCGTTCCGTCAGAGCAGAGGATTAAAACAGAGGAGTGAACATTAAAGGTCCACAGAATCAGAAATTCATTTTGGGTTTAATGAATAGATATGGTCTCACTGAACACTTAATCGTTGTTTTTTCTTGAATAAATATGTTGAAATGAAGACTTTAATGTTTTTTGGTGTCCTTGTATGCTCCATTGGCCCTACCCCCCCCTCCCAAAAAGTAAAAAGAAAAAAAGAGGAAGAAGAAATTACGTCATATATCACATGACCTATTCCGTCATCTACAGGATATACTTTTGCTTCAGGACTTATGTTTACGTGCAGTGTACATATGCTTTGAACTCTGAAAAAGTACTGTAAACCAAAGATGGTGTGAGTGTGCATGTTTTCCCAAAAGATGCAGCAGTAAGGAAAATGTGGACAGCCAAAGTTAAACTGTGACAAGAAGAAAGCTGCGTGGCCAAACTGCTTCAAGCGTCATTTGCAGCGCCCATTTTGAAGAGAATTCGAATGACACCGGCCCGTATTATCAGTTTGGGATGAGTTAATTGAAGCGATTTAAAAGCCGACATCATAGGACTACGAAGATTCGAGATAATTCCAATCCAATGGAAAATAAGAAAATGGACAGAACAGCTACGGAAAAGGGGCCATTCATAAATTACGTCTGTAATAAATGGCAAAGGCTCAAGCACAAACAAATGTGGTGCCAGACAGAGAGAACATGAAGCAATCATAATGGTATTGGGGTTCATTTATCAGATGTGTCAACAACGAGTCACGACCATGGCAAAGAAAAAAAAAACAGCGAATGAAGCATGCGATTAAACAAGGAGCAATAACAAACAGGTTAAGGGCTTGTCTTGTTAAAATGTCGACATAACAACGATCACGAACACCAATGTGAGATATGGCTCGATAGGACAATGAAACGTGCCAGAACATGGGCACCATGACACACCCACGAGTAAGGCATGACCAGTAAGGCTTTCTGATTGATAATGCCAGAAATAAATTCCCCATTGAAAAGCTTGGTTTTTCTATTTCTTTTTTGCAAGTAGGGCATTTTCAGGCAATACATTGAAATAAAATGGCCGTGGCAACAATCGTATATTTTACATAATCGCAGCAGTAATGTTGACCTGCAAACACTGTAACTGATTTTCACAAATTATTTTTGCTGTCCTAATTGCAAAAATATTAATGTCTTCAAAAAAAAGGCAAAATGTCTATAAGCGCAGGTTCATAATGGAAAAGGGCCTACAGGGCCTCTGTCCTTTGCTGTTCTCCCCTATGGCCGAGTCAACCTGCCTCATACCAGGTAAATATCGTGGAATCCAAAGCTCTCAACATCAGTGGCATCTCTGACAAAGAAGCTGAGGGGGTGTTACTCTCTCAGCATAGACAGGATGGTGGCCTATATACATTTTAGTGCCTCTCATTTAACCCCAACACCAAGCCCCACTGGTCTTATGGCTCTACCCAGAGAGGCCGGAGTTGGGGATGTGAGCAGGGGGACAATTGCCTTTTGCCAGGAAGGATGGGGCGGTGGCAGAAAGTGCTTTATCACACGAATGCCCAAAAAGGTTTGAGGACATTGCTGAACTATCAAAGACTGTAAGAGGTTTCTAAAATGTATCATATCCTTTGACTGCCAATCATTTTGTCATCGTAAGTCTTTTGGAGCCTTTAGGAAGCAGACCTTGAATTTCCTCAAAAGGATTCGCCGATTCCAGTTTGTTCTGTATTTAGTCAGTTTTCACTGCAGTAATACACCGCATGTATCCTGGCAGCGAATGACAAGACCTGACAAGCTTGCAGCACCCATCGAGTTCTGTAGGATAGCGAGTGCTGTGCAGTGCACTACCACTAACTGATACGATTGATGATAATTCTCAGTGTCACGATTAATTAAAATAATCCTACCACAAGTGGGCATGATCACCTTTTAGGACAGTTCGGTGTGCAACAGCGACTGGAGCACTTCCGTTAACGTTTTGATCACGAGCATCATGATCGATGTTTAATTCATATGGTAAGTTGATTTGAGGCCTCAATTTCTTTTTCAAGATGTAATTTGCTGTTTATCTCCAAATATTTATCTTCCACCCAAAATCAATAAAGGAAAGGATATGTTGTATTTTTTTGCCTTCAAATAAATTCTGCACCCCTTGCCCTTCTGTCACTCCCTGTCTCTACCCCTTCCAAGACCCTCCAGGATGGAGGTGCTCTTCCAGTAACCCCCTCCGATATATCTTCCAAAATCTAAATTTGCTGCTCACTTCCACTCATTTGTTCCTCTATTTTCCTGTATGTGGAATCTCCTCCCTGAGTCAGCACAATCCCCCTCTTCCCTCCAGGGGTTCAAGATGCCAGTACACCACACCTTGTAATGCCGTCTTCCCTCTCCACAAATTTGGACCCATGATAAATACCCACAAACACCCCTTCTCTCTTAGCTGCAGATTACTATCTATATCTATATCTATATCTATATCTATATCTATATCTATATCTATATCTATATCTATATCTATATCTATATCTATATCTATATCTATATCTATATCTCTCTCTCTCTCTCTCTCTCTCTCTCTCTCTCTCTCTCTCTCTCTCTGTCTCTCTCTCTCTCTCTCTCTCTCTCTCTCTCTCTCTCTCTCTCTCTCTCTCTCTCTCTCTCCCTGTTCATTCATTCATTCACCGGCTTGGTTTTGTCCAGTTGTTTCCCTACCACCTGACTGCCAGTATATGTTACCCCTTTTATTGTCTGCAACCTTGATGATCCATGAACCTATATCATCGATGAAACAGAAACCTTGAATTGAAAATTCAGCCCAACCATGACAGCAATTTGAAAATGAGTGGTAAATGAAAAGATAAATCGGATATCTTTAGAATATGTAAATATAAAAAGAAGAAAAAAAAATATTTTAAAGAATGATCTGATCATTGCAAGATTTTCAGTGAAGATGCACTGGTCTCTTTACATTTTTTTTCTATTATTTTGCCTATTTCTACCTCATTTCCATTTTTGGGGATATGCCTTAATGTTACCAAGTTGCGAATGCCCCACATTTTGTACAATACTCCTCTACTGTCCTCTATCCCGAGAAAACTCTCCCTACTCTTCCACCACCCACATCATACCATCCCTCCTACATTGCTCCCTTAACCCATCTGCTTTCTTTGCCATTCCCTTTTCCTCCATTCACACCAGGTGCCCAGCCGACCTCAGCCAGCTCTTTACCAATCTCTCTGTCAAGCTAATCCTCACAATAAATCTCCTCACTCAGCTAGTCCATCCTTCTTCTATCCACCCTCTTCACTCCTGCTATCCTCCTGACCAAGTTGTTTTCGCAGACCTGCAGCCTCTGTGTTGTCTCTCTGTCAGTGCCACAGTCTCCAGACCGTAAAGATAGGCTGGCGTTAAACAAGATCCCATAACTTTCCCTTTCAATTTCCTTGATATTTTCCGGTTCACCATGCGTTCCTTCATTTTCCTCCATGCACATGCACGCACCTGCATTCTCCTCCACACCACTGCCTCCGAACTACCATCCTCAGTCACTGTTTCACCGAGATACTCAAATCTGCTTCCATGCCAGATCTTCGTCCCCTCTAAGCTAATGTTCAGTTCATTTCTCTGCTGTCCGACCCATATTACCTAAGTCTTCTCCAGGCTCATCCTCAATCCATGTTTCTCGAGAGCATCCTTCCACTCCTCCAACACCTCCTGCATTTCCTGCCCGATCTCCACCACAATAACTAGATCATCCACCTATATTATCATTTGCTGATTCCCCTGCTCAGCAGTTCCATTCCCACAATAATTAGTGGTCGACTGAGTGAACTTCCCTGCCTCAATCCGATGTTCATGCTGAACTCTTCTGACAACCCATAACCAATTAAAAGTCTTCCCTTCGTTTCCTCATAATACTTTCCACCAACCGAACTTCTGCCTCTGGCAGAACTCCTGACCCATGATCATGATCTGGCATATCATGGGTCCATGATCTGGCACTCCTGACCATCTCAGCGTTGCTATCACTCTCTCTCTCTCTCACAGGACAGTGTCATAAGCCTTTTCAAGGTATACAAACCCGAATATCATTCACCATTGCATTTCCAACCTCTTCTCCACCAACTGTCTCAGCATAAACATCCCATCCATCATTACCCTACCCTTTCTAAACCCTTGTTATTCTTCCATGTTCCATGTTGTAAACCTCTGTTGTTGTTTAATCGCTTCCATGTTTATTTATTAACCTCCGCCATCGAAGATCGGAGGTTACTGTTTTCACCCCTTTCTGTTTGTTTGTTTGTTTGTTTGTGAACAGTATTACGGAAAAACTCCTTGACGGATTTCGACGAAACTTGGTGGGGGGATTAGGTATGGACCAAGGATCATGCCATTAGATTTTGGACTTGGTCCAAAATCCAATATAGCCGCTATGGCGGCCATTCTGAAAAAATATTTGAATTTTTTTTTTTTGCATTTCTACATGTTTTAAGTGATTTCCAACCCCCCCCCCCCAAAAAAAAAAATTAGAGAAAAAAAAATTTTGCAACTTTCTTTTCAACAAAATTTCGATTTTTTTTTTTTTTGCATTTCTATATGTTATAAGTGATTTCCAACAAAAAACATGCCAAATTTATAATTGGGGCTGATTTTGGAACTTCAGGTGGATATACCCATGTAAAATCAATTTCTGTCTCAAGGAATCCAGTTATGACGAATGAATTGAGTATGTAAAAGTTAAAAGTAAAAGGGAAAGTTGCAAACGATAACTCTGTGAGCAGTTGACGTCAAATTGAATGAATAGGATATCAGGTTCACTTGAGTGACCTAGCAGTATTGGCGGCGGAGGTTTTGCACTCTACTGAGTGCTCCCCCGCTAGTTTACCATTGAGATTCAGTGTGTAAGTCCAGGCCATAATATTTTTACTAATTGAGCTTTTGTCATCAAATCTTTAACAAAGGTTTATTCGCCTATCTCCTGCTCCACCCACTTCCTTATCCTCCCATCCAGAATCCTCTCTAGTAACTTTATGACACGAATTAGAAGCGTGATGCCTTGTCACCTCCCCGGATCTTGCACGTTTGCCTTCCTCTTCCATACTGGAACAATTATACCGGTCTGCCACTCCTCTGGAATCTTACCTTCTCTCATACATATATTCAACAGCCTCTTTGTCGAACTGACACAAAATCCTCCTGCGTCAATTACCATATTCACACATATTTTATCAATGCCTGGTGCCCACCCCTTCTTGAACACTCTCTGCATCTCATCCTCTGAAATATCCACTACTTCCACATTCTTCTCTACATAGCTGTCACTCCAGCCCACTGTTGTTTCTTCCTTTATTCAACAGCTCCTTGTAATAGCCTTCACACATCTTCATTGCTGCCCCCCCCTTCCATCTCTTACTTCCCATTTCCATCCTTGATCATTGACCTCCCCCTGCCGCTTTCACATCCTTGCCATCCTCAACGCTGTCTCGGAACAATTTATAGATAATCTCCTTCCCACCATTCTCGTCAAAATTGTTGTACACATCCGTTTCCATATCATATTCTTCCCATACAAGTGCATTAACCCTGCATCTGGTTGCCCTTCTCTATCCTCTTCCAAACCTCCTTCTTATCGACTGCCTTTGTTACCTACTTCCTCTGACCACCACACCTAGTTTCTCTGCCTTGACATTTTACCCTTTTTTGGCTTCCTCACTAAGCTCCTTATAATTTGACTTCGTCCTCTCCTTGTACTTTATTGACATGATCTGCACACTTGCACCACTTGGTAGTCTTGCAACCGATGCTCTTAACTTCTTTCCCCTTCTGTATGCTGACAAGAAACATCACAGGCTTGTGCTGGGTTGTGATATGCTCTCTCATCACCACCATGCGGTCCTTGATCCTCCGCAGCTGTTGCTTCCTAACGAACGACAAATCCAATTCCATTTTGTGCTGTCCACTCCTGTGCACGATCTTGTGGCTCACTCACTTCTGGAAGAATGAACCAGCTATAGCTAAACTGTTTTTCACCACCATTTCTACCAGCTTACAATCTCTATTCTTCATTCCCGAATCTACCAACACATTCCTCTTCACCTGGCTCCATTACTCTCACGTGTACATCGACGTCTCCTGCAGTGCATAGCATCACCGCCAGTTCAACCATTCCCATCATCCTCTCGAGTGTGTCCTGAAAATCCTCCTCTGCCTCAGTCCTTCCTGCCTATACACAGACATAACACACAATTTGTTTCTGTATCACCAACCATGCCATAACTATCAAATCCTCCCATCTCTCCACTCTCACAACTTCCTTGCTAATCTCTTCCAAAAGTATGATTCTAACTCCATGACTTTTTCCATCTCCTCCAGGTTCCATGTTTATTTATTTACCATTGAGATTCAGTGCGTCAGTCCAGGCCATAACATTTTTACTAATTGAGCTTTTGTCATTAAATCTTTAACAAAGGCTTATTATGAGAATATGGAGAACACAAATGAATAGAACGTTACAAAAAAAATTTAGCTGTCGTTTTCGTCAAGTTTAGCGGAAGTGCAAAGCGGACGCCGACAGGCTTTGCATTTGGAGATGCTTTCTCGTTTGCAGTTGCATTTGTTTTATCATCAAAAAGATTGAATTTGTAGAAAATTTCCGATCAAAACTCAGCAACAGTTTTGTACGTTGGATCATTGATTGTGATTCTATTTGTTTATTGTATTTTCTTTTATCAGTCATTGGCTGGTTCAATAAAACCTATAAGCATATAAATCCATCCATCCATTAGGACCATACTCGGTGTACAGTGGTGGTGCTGCCGAAGCAGTCTCTGGGGCTATTGGGCACAATCCTGGATGGGTGGCCACTCCGACGCAGGATACTCGAATGGCTCATCCCAGTAAGCTGGTACTTATTTTGCTGACCACAGAAGGATGACAGGCTGAGTCAACTCCACCTGGTATTAATTCAATTGCTGAGCAAGACTTGAACTCAGGACCCTAGGATCCCAAGCCCACCACACTAACCATTAAGCCAACACCAAGCATAAGAACATCAATATAGTAAATAAACTCATCAGAACAACAACATATAATGATCTACAGGCCAAAAATATAATCACAAACCACTTTCATCACTCATTCATTCTGTTCAATCAGTCCACTTGTGGAATTGACTCTATGGCTTGTAGCTATAATGTGCAGCCTGTGGCTGCTGCTTGCATCAGTTTCTCGGGGCACGGCTGTGCCGCTGATGCACAGTGCCCCTATTATCAGTACACTGGTACTCATTTTGCCAACCTCAGAAGGATGACAGGCTGAGTCGACCCCACCTGGTGTTGATTCAACAGCCGGCAGCGGCTCAAACTCAAGACCCTAAGATCGGAAGTCAGCCACCTTAACCCTTAAGCCAACACCAGGCTTTTATGGCGTGTGCAACCTCATCTTTCTCTTCGGTCTATCAAGGTTAAATGTCTTTGTGCCTATGCACAATTTGTCTTTTCAACTCTTGTTAACCTAGTTCACTGATACATCCATGCCTGTCTGCTTCATGCTATTTCATTTTCAGTATGCTAACCTTTCACCCATTGTCGTTTAGCTTTTCAGTAAGTCTCTATATCCGTTTGAAAAGAAAAAAATCTTCTTGGGGAATTCTGAGTCGGTGGAGCTAAGATAGTTATAAACTGAGAAGTGTCCTAATGAGGAAAGTGCTCAACCTTCTGCTGACTCGTGAATATGTTTGGAATGAGGTAAAAGTTTCAGCACATCACCGACAATGCCATACTTGTGTTAAATAATATACCATTTCCTGATACCAACTGTGCTGATGTGTTGGAAGAACTTTATGGAAAAGCAACAATATACATGTCATGAAGTTCGCAACGAAACACAATGAATGCTTTAGATATTTTGCCTGGATAAGTGAAGAGTGCTGCATTTCTTGCTTAATAGCGAGTCAAACTTGAAACTTCCCTTGTCCAAAATACCATACTGCAAAGCGAAACTTTCAAATTATTCCTTTGTGGTATCCCAAAGGACAATAAATATGTAATTTTGCTCAGACAGCAATCAAACTCTGACATGGTGTCGTGTAACATGGTGTAAAGGAGTGCCAAAATAAGACCAGACACTAATTTGGGCAGTTTGGGCAGGAATTTGAAATCTGTTCACGGTGTCAACAATAACAAGCCAATTATTTGTGAAAGACACCGTGGGGTTTTCAATGTCCACTAACAATCTAGAAACCGTGGGTTTAACATCCTTCCATTGCATGGCACACACACACATTGATGTATCGCCCTGCCTGCAGACATCAGGATGACAGTTTATAACTAGACCGAGATTCGACTCCAGGATCGACAGCTCAGAGGTGAGTGTGCATACTAGACAGTTCTAGGCTCGACAGCTCTTCACTCTAGGTATTTCCTGCCAGCCCGGGAGGTATAATCCATTGATCAAATTGGACATCAATGGCATATACCGTGTTTAAAGCTTTCAGAGGATTTTGTGTTGTCACTGAATTTATCAGCTGTCTTATTGTCCAAAACGTTTTGCTTATGTGAAAGAAATCCGGCATTTGTTGCTGCAAATATGACAACTGACCTTTAAATTTGATTGCTTAATGAGCCCTTATTAAATATTTGCTGGAAGAGCAAAATGAAAGTTTAAATCATCTTTAACTGTGCAACATGAGTTTCAGAAAGAATGTCATTCCTGGCAGCTTTAAATAAAGATGGATTCGGTGGTGTGCCAAATTACAGCTCCGCAAAGCTTTATCATTCCTTCACATAAATTACACCTCAACCTTGTTTCAACCATCATGTAATGTTTGATTCAACTGAAAGTTTTGCCGAGCAGGACATCCTTCCTTCCAGCTGCATTCTACATCCCAAATATTTCAGTTTGATCTCACATCCATCCACTGTGGCCGATACACAAATTATTTATAGGCATTCCTCGTGGCAACATGCTGCTTCTCAATGTGTTGTTATCCATCAGGATCATTAAATAATTTTGTACTTTCTCACAAAAGATGGAAAATCAGCCAGAAGCAAGGCAAAAGAAAAGGAAGTGAAAAAGTGCTGAAATGGAATGCATTAAAAAAAGCCACATCTCAAACGAGACTGATTCAAGAGCCAAGAATAATGTGTTGTAAAAATGAGTCAATGAAAAAGCAATTTTTTTTAGGGCAGTTAACAATCTCCTTTCGTTAACTTTCTGCTCTTGATACAACTACTTTCTCTGTTATATGATATAACTAGTGAGTGGATATACCTGTGAAGGATGGATAATGGGCCGGTTTGTGACTTTATAAGATGTGTGGGCCAAATAAATAAAATCCAGTGACAAATAGAACGAGAGAGTTGATAGAACATCTTACCCCACGCAGTCTTGAAAAGAAAAAAAAAGTACTTGGTTGAGGTCTGCAAGCAGCAAATTTGATTGGTCGAGATGACGTAAAATGCCGTAATATTTTGTCCAAGTAGTGTTTAACGTAAGGTTTGTTAAAGTGACAATACGGCAATTTGTGTTCTACAGTATTCCAATTGAACCCACCAACTTGAATCTACTTCCTCCAAACCCCTCACCTGTTATCCCCTCGCCTTACTCCTCCCATCTTGCCCCTCATCTTCCCTCCACTCTTAGCACCTCTTCACTGTCTTCTGCTTCAGTGTCAGCTCCTCCTCTGCTGTCCCAAAGTGTGTGGTGTTCCAACATCTTTGGGCTCCATTCTAACCCAACAGATATCTCACTCTCTCAATCAGTACACTCCTCATCACCACAAACATGCCCCTTCCTTCCTCTCAGCACACCTTGCCCTCTTTCCAACCCCTCAAATCTTGTACCTCCTCATGCCTGCTCCTTCCTTCACCATACCTCTACCAAGTCTCATCCTTCCTCTCTATCTACACCTCTCCCATCGCCCTCCTGCACCTTGACTGGGCCTGCTCTCATCGTCTCCCCTCCCTCTCAAAGCTTCCCTCGCTCTCCCAAAGCAACGACACACGCTTCCCCCTCAAAGCTTCCCTCTCACTTTTCTCAAAAACTCCTCATCCTTCTCCCTCAACTCTCCCCTCTCACCTTTCTCCCTCCAATTTCCCCCCTCACTCCCCTTCTCAAAGTTGCCCCCTCCCCTCATCACATCCACAAAGCTGCCTCCTTCCCCACCCTCTATCTTCTATCTCATCACTCCACCTCCTCCAATCTTCAAATGCCCTCTGCCCCTCTCCTATTACTCCCCACTGTAACTCAAACCATCACCACCGGGCCTTTTCTCCTCCTCATCCGGCCCTCTCCATGAGCTCTTGTGCAATCCCCCACACTCTTACAACAAATCTCCAGAACTCCCCTCCTCCTCCCTCCACCTCATCTTGCCCTCCACTCCTACCCTGCACTCAAAGCCTCCTCACCTCCATCTTCTATAACAGTGCGGACATCAAACATCAGAGGCCTTCACTCAAATCTGACAGATCTTTCCAACAGATTGTCACTGATAAACCAGATATAATCTGCTTCACAGAAACTTTCTTCCTTCAAGACGTCTCTGACTCCCTAGTGTCTCTCCCTGGTTACTCCTTCCTCCGGTTTGACAGACCTGTGCCTTGTCCTGGAGGTGGAGTTGCTCCCTTCATCAAAGACTCTATTCCTCACTCTCCATGCACTGCCCTCACTCCCCCACACCCCCAGGAATACCTCTGGCTATGGCTTTCCCCTCCACTCCCACCTCATGCTTATGTGTTGTACCGTCCTCCAAACAGTGATAACTCCATTTACATTTCGCTCTCCGAAAACATGAACCAACTTCTATAACCTCATCCCAACTCTCTGTTCCTCATTGTAAACATGTGAGTTGGCTGGGTGTGGGTACCTCTCTCACCTGTCATGGCACTTCAACAAAAGACTTCTGTGACTCATTGGGACTGACACAATCTGTTAACTTCCCGACCCGGATCTCAACCAATGGTACTCCATCTCTTCTGGATCTGATTTTGACAAATTTCCATGAAAATATCTGCTGTTCTTCCTCCACTCCAATCGGTTCCTCTGACCACATGTTTGTCACCGTAAACATCTCTCTGGCTGTAAGTAGAGAACCACCTCAGTGGCGTCGAGTCTGGCATTTCACTCAAGCCGACTGGCAGGGTTTCCAAGCAGCCCTCAAACTTATAGACTGGTCTCCTATTGTTACTTTCTCCAACATCAACTCATCCTGAGAATTCTTTCAAAGAAACTTACTCTCCCTCATGCACAGATTTATCCCTTCTCGTCTTCAGTTGTCCTACCCTTCCTCCCGCCCAAACTATACTGAAGCATGTGGCGAGGCAGGTGGCCTGACACAACTTGCCTTCGCCTCATGGAAGACCAATCCAACTGAAGGAAATCACAGTTCCTTCGACAAAGCACGGAACAAATGTTCAAACAAAGCACGGAACAGGAGAGCCAGAAAGCAACATCTTTCTTATCTCAAGTCTGAACTCTCAAACTGGTCTCCCTCCTCCAAATATTGGTGGCGTCGAGTTAAGTCTGTTTCTGGCATATGTTCCCCCTCCATCCACTCTCTCACCTCAAATGGCCACACTGCTGACACTGCACGTGAAAAGGCTAAATGCCTAAATTCCGTATTTGCTTCCAAATCTTGTGTCCCAAACCAATCACTTTCTGTACCCACCTTACCCAGTCGCACCCAGTTGTTCCTGGATTCTGTGTCCTTTTCTGCTGACAAGGTGGAGAGCTTGCTGTCAAACCTCGACTCAGATTCTGCAACCAGTCCAGTTGCCATCAGTCCACGTGTCCTAAAAACCTGCTCTTGCTCACCCTCTCTCTGTTCTTGCTCAACCTCTCATTTGGTCACGGTCATCTGTCATCTGATAGGAAATCAGCAAAAATGACTACTCCACATAAAAAAGGTGCAATAACAAATCCCTGAAACTACAGACCAATCAGCTTTCTCCACATCATCAGCAAGGTTATGGAATCCATCATTACTTCAGACATTAAATCCTTCCTCTTCTCCAATGGCTTGATTTCAGATCATCAATTTGGTTTCAGACCAGGACACTTTACCCTGGATATGCTGATTCTGCTCTCCCAACAATGGATGGAGATCCTTAATGCCAGAGAGGAAATCAGAGCCATATCCCTCGACATATCGCGTGCTTTCGATACGGTCTGGCTCCCTGCCCTGCTCACCAAATTCTCTTCCTTTGGTATCCAAGGACATCTCCACTCATGGTTCGCAGACTTCCTCTCCTGTCACAACCAACGTGTGGCCCTTAATGGAGTTCTCTCATTTTCTCTTCCTGTCCAGGCTGGAGATCCTCAAGGCAGTGTTCTGGGCCCTGTTCTTTTTGTGGTTTTCATCAATGATCTCTCCGACTCTGTAAAATCCTCTTTACCTCTTTGCTGATGACTCCACCCTCTGCCAACACTTTCCTTCCCTCTGTCAGATCTGTCATCCCTCAGATCATCAAGCAGCAGCCTCTTTGCTCTCTGCAGATCTGGATAAAATCACAAGCTGGTCCAGCTGGTGCAACATGTCTCAATCCTGACAAATCTCACACTCTCACTATGTCTCTCCGAAAGGGCCGCCAGGACCCCCCACCCCCCATCTACTTTCTCAGCAATCTTCTTGAAGAAGTCCTTTCATTCAAGCTTTTGAGTCTCATTATCTGCCGTGATCTTTCCTGGGAATCTGGCATTTCCAAGCTGGCCTCCAAAGCCAGTTGCCGACTAGGCATCCTCCGACGTGCAAAGTCCTTCTTTGGCACACTTGAGCTCCTGACCACATACAAAGCTTTCAGCTGCAGCCTGATGGAGTACTGCTCTCTCCTCTGGGCTGGTGCTCCCGCCTCTCACTTTTCTCGGCTTCACGCTTTGGAAACCAAGTCATTTCGGATCATTGGTATCTCCCGCGATGAGGCTGAGTCATTGGGCCTCTCACTCTCTCACCGCAGGCAGGTTGGTGGTCTTTCTGTCTTCTACCATCTCCTCTGTGGCCTCATCCCCCTGCTCTGTCTGCGATATGCCCCCCCCATACTTCCACAGGGCACTTAAGGTCCTCCAGCAACCCCTTTATGGTAAAACTACCAAAATCAAGAATCACTGTCTACCTTCACTCTTTCATTCCTCTCTTTCCCCAACTTTGGAACAAACTCCCACACTCTCTTCAATCCCACTCTTCCCTCTAGGTCTTCAAAACAGCTGCTCTCCACCATCTCTTATCTTTCTCCATCCAAAACCACGATTTTTTCTACCCCCATTAATCCAACCCAAATTCACCTCCTTCAAATTCCCTGCTTCCCTTCCTGAAAGTCCCTGTCATGTAAGGACCTGAAAGTCCCTGTAGTGTCCATCTTGTTTACCCCGTGCACCCCGGCCCATCCCTCTCCATTGCACAGATATCCTCATGTCTCTGTTCCACACCGTTTATTCTTTCCCTCTCCTGCCCCTCTTGTCTCCTGTTCCCCTTGTTGTTCTGTGTGTGTTTGTTCGTGTGTTAGCTCTCATATGAGCCTCGACATTGTTTCGAAAAAAAAGAAAAGTGTATCATTCAATTCAAATAAAATAATGATTTTAAGAGTTGTTGAAATTTTTTTCTGGAAGTTTACAGCCGTTGATGTCTTTTATACCACCTTATTTTACAATTTTGCAAATTTTCAATTTTATTTGACTGCTAGGCAGGCAGAGTCAAAAAAACTAGCTCACTCCTTTCTACACATGCACGGTCAGGGCAAATTCAGAGCCAAACTAGAATGGCACTCGGGAGAGCGCATACCTCCACCAAGCTGAACAGTTTACATTTTGTATCCCACTAATGGGGCCGGATCTGGATTCGGACCTGAAACAAAATCGAATCATGGCTTATTCGTGTCACTTAACCAACGCATACACCAAGTTTTGTCACAACTCATCCGCAACTTTTTGAAATATCATGCGATATATTGTGTTTGACCCCATCTTTCAATGGTGAAAATCACTTCATAAAATGAAAAAAACAAAACAAAGTATTCGGATGTGGATCATCATCAAAATCTAATTAATGCTTCCTTGGCACACACCCTACCTGTCCACCAAGTTTCGTCTGAATATGTCCGTAACTTTTTGAGATATCGTGCTGTATATCGTTTTTGGCCCTATCTCTCAATGGTGACGAATCACTTTAAAAAGTGTCGTATCCAGATCCGGAATCGGATCTTCACCAAAATCGAATCCGTTCATCCTTGTCACACACCGAACCTGTCCACAAAATTTCATCCGGATCCGTGCACAACTTTATGAGTTATCTTGTTCACATACAAACAAACAGACAAACAGAGAGACAGAGAGACAAACATTGGTGAAGACAACCTCCATACACCTTCGGTGGCAGAGGTAATTACTGTTAAACTGCAGGTTTGTTTCCCGATTCAAGTTCATATTCGTGTTCCAAATATAACAAAACGAAATGAAGTTGTTCGTCGATCATAAAATGACGTTTGTGGCTGGCCAGACAAACAGACAAAGTGAACCAATTGCTTAACCCCATCTTTCGCTTCGCACATGCGGGGGTAACAAGTTTAGTCCAGTGATGGATGGGATTGCAGCACTGCCCACGAGAATGCCAGGCCATCATGCAGCATGACAAAGGCTTTTAGAAAAGTCTACCTTCGACTGGGCCGAACGGAATAAAAGGAGTGGGAAGTAAATCTAGATGCCGTGAGCAGAATAGTGCAAGACTGTTAATTATGCCCACAAGTTTGGTAACAATGTGTAAAGCAGTGACAGGGGAGATTGGAAACCAGGCAGACAAATGGAGAGACACTTCCCTTTTATGTACATGTTAACCAACTTCCATTTGGAATGCAAGTTGCTAATTTAGAAACGTCTGTTAGACATTTTTCTCCAATACACAATAACCAGTTTATTCACTGGTTCATTCAGCCTTGCTCATCTTTTCAGGTATATCATCTGACATCATTTTAGGGGTTTTTATGATTCAGAGGAAAACTCAGCTGAAAATCAAAAACTAAGACTTACTTGAATGGATTATTATATAATTTGTTTTCCCCCTTCCTTTCATGAAAAATTGCACCGGGCCTTCAGTAGGAAATACAATTCTAGTGAATTTTCGAGCGATAGCTTCGAGGCAGCCATGTATTGCTTGCCAGTGGAGGTTCTTGAGTGACCTTTCAAACTTTTGAGTGACCTTTCTAATATTTATCAAGTCTTCGAGGATGGTGAAAGGAAATTGTTCTTCTTTCATGGAGTAAAACAGAATGAGAAGAGGTGGGGTGGGAGTCCAGAAGGAGGGGTTGGAGTGAGAGAGGGGAAGGGAAGGGGTGGGGTGCAAGGAGGGAGGGAAGGGGTGGGGTGGGATGAAGAAGGGGAAGGGGTGGGAGGAGAGAGAGGGGAAGGGCTGGGGGGAGGGACCTGGCCCAGTACTGGCATTGCCCAGTAACACCAGGTTCCTTTGCTGGTAGGATATAAAATATAAAATAGAACTGTGGTGGAGTCTGCGGGCCTATGGGGAAGGGCATGGTGATGATGCATGGTGGGCGTGATGATGGGAGGAGTGGCCGTGGGGGTCGGCAAGGGATATGAGGTGTGCGCGCCGCCTGAGGCGTCGTAGTAATGCTGGAGTCGGCCGGCTCGTGAGTGTACTGAGTACGGAATAAAGGGGAGCCGCGGGCACAGTACGCCCGCGCTCGCACTCGTGCAACACAGCCCGGCTCGACTGTTCCTCCGCTTCGTGTCTGCCTGCTAAGCATCTCCCATTTCAGTACAGTACAGTTGGCGAACGAGGATCTGCGGATCGGCGTGTGTAAGGGCGGCAAGTAACCCGGGCGGTTCCAAGCTACGGAGCCAAGGGTCTCACGGAGCATGGCGGAAGGTCGCGACACGGCACACGGACGTGTACCCGTGTTCGGGGGAGATGAATTCGAGTTGTTTTCTGAACAGTTAGGTTGCTACTTTCGGGCGAATGATGTAGAGGATGAAGAGAAACGCAAGGCGATCTTGCTCGCCTCGCTATCAACGGAGCACTACCGCCTGCTGAGTGATTTGGTGGCTCCAAATAGACCCAGTGATGATGTGCTATCCTTTCAGGAGATCGTGGCGAAAATGAAGACCCACTTGGCGCCGGAGAAGTCGTTACATCTCGCGCGGTTCCAGTTCGATCATCTCGCTAAGGGTGGCGAGGAGCGCGTTGCGGACTTCGTGGCACGAGTGAAGCATTCGGCTGTGCCTTGCAAATTCACGGCAGAGGAGCGTCCGACAAGGCTCAGAGATCGTTTTATTTCTGGTCTGCGAGACGCGAAGATGGTAGCGGCTATCCTGCGATTAACCGACATCACATTCGACTCGGCGGTCGTGACTGCTTCGTCTGTCGAGCAGACGCTCACGGATGTCCACGCCATTGCTGGCCAGGACGCAATGAGTAGCTCCAGCTGGAGCATGGCGGCTAATCCCGAAGTCCACGCGGTAACCGCACAAGTGCCGCGAGTCACGCAGCCCGGAGTCCGAGCGGTGGCTCAAGTGCCGCAGGTCGCACGCGCGCCTGGCCGTGCGGGACGAGGGGCACCGCAGCACGGTCGCACCGGGAGCGAAGGGGCACCGCAGCACAGTCGCACCGGGAGCGAGGGGGCACCGCAGCACGGTCGCGCCTGGAGCGAAGGGACTTTCCGCGGCTGCTGGGGGTGTGGGGGTCCGCACCTGCAACAAATGTGCCCGTATAAGAACACCGTGTGTTTGCATTGTCACAAGGTGGAACATTTGAAGCGTGTGTGTCGGATGGCGGGGGCCTCCGTTGGGGTCTTGGATGACGAGGTGCGAGAGGACCCCAGTGACCTGGAAATCGGCCTGCAACCGGGGCCTGACAATGCCGGCGAGCCAGAGCGGGAGATGCAACCACGGTTGAGTCTGTTTTCCGTTGGTTCGGAGATGACGACGCCTTTCACAGTTGAGGTCGAAGTGAATGGCCAACCGACTGTGTTTTGCGTGGATACCGGGGCGGCAGTGTCGGTCATGGATGAGCGGGCGGCTCGTGGTCTTCGCGGTATTCACCTGGTCAAGACGGCCTTGTCTTTATACACGTACACCGGTGAGGCGATTGCACCGCTTGCGAGGGCCGACGTCTCAGTGCGCTACCGAGATCGACGCGCCCGGCTCTCGGTGTTCGTTGTACGAGGGGAGGGGCCCCCCCTGTTGGGTCGAGACTGGCTGGCGCACCTCGGACTGGGTCTCCGGTTCGTACCTCCAGATGTGCCAGTACTCTCTTCGAGGCCTTCGTCGAGTACCGAGGGCAAAGGCTCTGGCGGGCGGCGAGAGCCGTATCAGCTCTCGCGATGAGTTCCCGCGCTTCGCTCGCGATGAGTTCCCGCGCTGTGGCAGGGTTCGTGAGGAAATGCGCGTCGGTGTGGTGCAGGCAGCTTCGACAGGTGACGGTGAGCCCGTGGCGTTAAAGGGAGTCGCGAGTCACAACATCGAGTCGACAACCAAGAAGCGGACTCGTGATGCGGGTTGTGGGTTGTTGTTCATGGCATATGTGCTTTTCCTTGCTCTAGTGATGCAGTTTAACGTTGTTGAAATAAATGCCAGCAGTTCTCGTGTAAAAGTGGATGTGGCGGAGATCAGTCAATGGGAGTTGGATTATGATCATTGTGATGTGGGGGCTTCAGGGGCGGTGGTGGCGAATAAAAAGGTTGAGTTGGCCGTCCACTGTCCCGGGCCGCAGGTAATTGCTTTGTCATGTGCTGGGATTTTATCAAAAAAGCGCGCTGTACGGAAAAATGAATTTGCGATGCTTCGAATATTATTCGTAATGATTTATAACGAGCCTATGATTGCAGTGTGGTTTAAGTGGAGTTGCTCCCGTCTAGCAGCCGTGTGGGTCTCGGAGATCGACTCGGAACCAAGACTGGTGCCCTGGTCGGCGTTACCCCCACCTCTGATTGCGAGCGCAACTCTCTGTGTTCGCTCAAGGCCGTTGGGACGGGCGCTGGCGTCTCAACTGATTGTGGTGCGTGAGTTGTTTTGGCGCATTAAATGCATGCAGCCAGCGGCGCTGTTCAGTGCCCCCGGCCAAGGTCTAAGGCTGGCGCCACGACTTCCAGATAGCGGGCTGCCGGCCTCGGGATGTTTATCTACGTCGGGTCTGCCTGGGGGGAGTGGGCCGGAGGCGTTTGATGGTGCCGGGGGAGGTTGGCTCGAAAGGTCGTTACGACCTTGGCGAGGGTCATGTCAGCATGGGCCGCCTGGGGGCGTTTTTGCTGCGTAATGCTGCTGTGCTTCTCATTTTGCTGCTTCATATCGGTAACGCGGTCAGACCTGACCTTTGCTGCTCCACTCGCTCGCATCGACACATTATATGATGTGGTGTGCTATTATACTTTGCTATTTTCATTTTATTTCCATGATTATTATACGAAGTCCTTCGTGTTCTGCATGCTTCTTATAATGGTAATCAGTTAATAATCATAGTTTTAGGGGGGAGGAGTGTGGTTGGAGTCTGCGGGCCTATGGGGAAGGGCATGGTGATGATGCATGTTGGGCGTGATGATGGGAGGAGTGGCCGTGGGGGTCGGCAAGGGATATGAGGTGTGCGCGCCGCCTGAGGCGTCGTAGTAATGCTGGAGTCGGCCGGCTCGTGAGTGTACCGAGTACGGAATAAAGGGGAGCCGCGGGCACAGTACGCCCGCGCTCGCACTCGTGCAACACAGCCCGGCTCGACTGTTCCTCCGCTTCGTGTCTGCCTGCTAAGCATCTCCCATTTCAGTACAGTACAAGAACCTCTGCCTTGTTTTGCAGTTTCTGAAAGATACAGATCAACCCATTGCTAAAAGAAGTGTCAGCTGCTACGTTGAGAGCCACAGCAAAAATCAGGCAGCTTTCGAAGCTTTTTTGGACCATTTTTTTTGGCAGTGCTGGTGTGGCACTGAGGTTCACTCACAATTCCAGTGAAGAGGTACTTACTGTTGGAATTAATCCATCATGGAATGGTTTTGAGGGAATCCACATCCCACTGATGATGGTCAAGTGGTGCATAAACACAACACTTTTGTGGTATACAACCACGGATTCTGGATCAGTGGCCAAAGATGGGTGTTTCCATTTGACCAGGAGCTTCGGCAATATGGCCAAGGTGCATGTGTATTTATTTTACAAGCTTTGTTTGAGCATATACTTTATCTTCGGGACTGAAGTACATGTCCTGCTTTGTTAGAATGTCTTTTTTATTTATAAAAACTGGCATTTCTCAACAGAGATTGCTAGTAAGGCAGAAACATGTCTGTAGATTGATTCCCTTCCGGTGTAGCAACTGACACTGCTTGTAATAGTAGAGGGTTGTGTTTTTCCACAGACTGAAAGTTTCCTTCAAACACATACACAAATGTAGATATACAAATGGATATTTTACAAAAATGACGGGGTTAATTATTAATTAGTTATCTCATAGTGAACTTCAGTGGAAGTGTCTGTAACCCCAATTTAGTAACGATCAGGTTGGGATGTCTCTGCAGCTCATTGTTACCCTCGAGTCGAGACCCTTGTGTCTATCTCTACTCCTTTTTTATCAGCACTTAACTCTTAAATAACCCCCACCCCCCCCCCAACCACAAATTGTTCTTTCACACCATACAATGGCACTTCAATGTGACCTGTCCATGTCTGCTAGCTGAAAACCTCCACATATACTCTGGTGAGAGATACAAGTAGATGCGGCAGACAGAGAGAGACACCAGACATACCAGGTGAGATGCACCAGATAAGACCAGGCAGAGGAGACAAGGCAGAGGAGACAAGGCAGAGGAGACAAGGGGGAGGAGACAAGGGGGAGGTGACAAGGCAGAGGAGACACACCAGAAGAGACATGCCAAACCAGTGGAGAAGGAAGCCTGGTGTTGGATTAGTGGTTAGGGTGGCGGCTTGGGATCCTCAGGTCCTGAATTCAAGCCCCGTTGGCCGCTGAATTAAAATACACCAGGAGGTTGACTCAGCCTGTCATCCTTCCGAGGTCGGCAAAATGAGCACCAGTGTACTGGTAAGGGGGGCACTGCATCAGCGGCACAGCCGCGTCCCAACAAATGAGGCAACCAGCAGCCAAAAAGGCAGCACACGATAGTGAGAGAGTGGAGAAGGGTCGGCAAGGCAAGAACGGTCAGAAGGTGAAGTCTGCTGCAAAACGTCATTGGCATCCCTTCAAATTCAGCCGCGTCATGCCTCCCGATGCCTCCCGATATATACACATATATATATATATA
>NC_140969.1:90422357-90487357 GCF_056783735.1 Eptatretus burgeri
ATACTTAATTGAACAATAGTCACAAAAATCCCCTTTTAGTCACAAAAATACATTTTAGTGAGTTGTTTTGATGACACAAGCACAAAACAATAACAGACTGCTTTAAATTGGGGCAGTCGACTTCAACAATTAAAAATGGGACTTAATATTGTCTGTACAAGTGTAAATCATCTTAAAAAGAGCATTCGTCAGGTGTCTCAGATGAGTACACTTTGAAAAATATGCAACTTTGTATGAATTTCATCGTCAGGTTTCATCTTACCACTACTGCGTTGTAAATGTCGAGGTTGTAGTGTCACCATGGTGCAATGATATTACAAAATTACATCATATTAACGCCTACAGCCCTACATGATGCATTTAAATGCCGTGGGCATTCACCAGTTCGTCAACAAACTCGGAAAACATTTCATGCATTACCATTGCGCAATTGCATATTAAGTGTCATCAATTTTTAATTTGCATTCTCAGAACGCAATTACTTTATAAGAAGATAGGAGAAATTGTGCATGCTATTCGAAATAGAAAAATAACATGGTAGTGGAAAGTCTGTGACAAACTTGGAGGGAGGTGGGGGAGACAGAAATAAAATGGCAAACCATAGTAAGTTCTATAAAGTAAGGCTTACATAATGTTGAACACTTTAGATACAAAGGCCTTGTTTAAATTTTAAAAAAACAAAAAAAACCCAATAAATACAGTGCTTTACCAAAATATAATGCACACCTACGATTGTAAACAAAGGGTATTTTAAAAACCTGTGATGAGAACACTCAAACGGATTTCACATAGTAGTATCTGCATGAAACATGTCCTTTGATATCATATGGTGCATGAACCTGAGAAGACATCGAATCAACGACATCCTGTATGGCTGCCAAATCCACATATTGTCAAATGCAGAATAGATTTGGTTGCAGCTCTTGTGTATTACTTGGCAAAGTTTGGGTTTTCTACAACCCCTGATCTACATTGTTTCCCGACATATTTGAATATATATATATATATATATATATATATATATATATATATATATATATATATATATATATATATATATATATATATATATATACATATATATCTATATATCTATATATCTATATATATATATATATATATCTATATATCTATATATATATATATATATACATATATATACATATATACATATATACAAGGTGTCCCAAAAAAATGTACTCACATTTTGGCTCTGCATAACTGGTTTTGGAGTACATTTTCTTGGGATACTTGGAAATATATACACACACACACACACACACACACACACACACACACACACACACACACACACACACACACACACACACACACACACACACACACACACACACACACACACACACACACACACACACACACACACACACACACACACACACACACACTATATCACATGAATTCATTATGAGTTCTCCAAACCTTGAATTGAGCAAACAATCACTCGACGTTTCGATCAGCAACACGGAGCAACAACCGTGTATCTACCGACCTTTCTCAAGAGTAAATAAAAACTCCAAATCCCCCTGACAACAATGCCAAAAAGGTGGTTGGGTACAGCTGTACCCACCAATCAACGTCGTTCTGGAACCACACAATCTATTTTTCTCTTTTGACATTCAAATCTATTTTTTGTACGTGAAATCAACCAAACCATAAATCAAACCAAACTGTAAAACCAAATCAAACCATCAAACCAAATCCAACGATGCGTTGGTACGTTAAATCAAACAAACTATAAAATTTAACCAACTGCATAACAATTCAACTCAATCGATGTAACCCAAAACAAACATGACTACAACACTTGCTTCAGGTGATGGCTGTAATATAAAACAATAAGGCTAAACTGATGTATGTATTACCAACAAACATTAATTTTATGTAATGGTCTGAGACACCAGGAATGAATGTGACTGTGTTTGAAAGATGAGGTGGGGGGAGGCTGTGGGTGGGGATGAAAATGATGTAAAAATGTAAATCCAAACTGGTTGCGACGTTATATGTTGGGTATCTCTGATGCGCTTCTGAATGAGAGGGCGTAACGCTCATGGCAAGTCAACCACCTCCTCCGAGTGATTTAATGGTTCACTCCACATGCTGTGCCTCCAAAATCCATCTTCTGGCTTTACTGGGGGTTGCATCCAAGATGCTGACATTATCCCTGAATGCAACATGGCCAGCCTTCAGCCATGTTTGGCCACAGCAGATCTCATTGGATAATTACACTTGAAGGCATTGCGATGCTCGGTGATGCATTGGCCTAAGGTTCCTCCTGTCTCACCCAAATATTCCACCCCACAACTATAGGGCACCGTGAAAACCACTCCTGTCCGGTCATTCCTGGGAAGCTTGTCCTTGACATGCATCAGTGCTTGCCTCGTGATGAACACAGGTTTGTAATTTACCCTCACACCTGCCGATTTCAAAACTCCGCCAATTCTTTGTGACACACCCGGCACAAAAGGCAAAACCTTTTGGCTGTTGCTGTTGAACAGTCATGTTTTTTGGCTGCACCAAGACCGCTTCCATTTTTGGTAACAATCAGTCAGGGTCGCCATTGCTCTTCAGAATGCCTCGGTGATGTTTTACCTCTCTCCTCCTATCTTTCATTGTCAATGGTAAATCACGTGCTCTTTTTAGGAGGGTGTGTATCACAGCTTGTTTGTGTTCCATGGGATGACTCAAAACCCAATGGTCAGTGTGAGTGGGTTTTCTGTAAACAGTGATGTTCAACCTTCCTTTAGAACCCTATGTCACCATGGTATTCAGGAAAGCAATGGATACATTTTGTTCCTTTTCATGGGTGAAACTGATGGGAGGAAAGGTGCTATCAATGGCCTCATGTATGGTGTTCACCGCCTCGCTGTGACATGACAAATGTGTCATCCACGTAATGGTACCATACACTTGGCTGCACTATTAAAGCTTGGATGGCAAGTTCCTCCAATTCCTCCATCACCAAGTTCACAACCATAGCAGATACAGAAGAACCCATGGTGGGACTGAACACCTGTTTGAAGTACTGTACAATTAACTTTCAGTTTTGTTGAAGGGATGAAACTATATTATCACACTGAAACAACTTCCATTCACGGAAGTAGTCACAGGTACTGAATCAGCCATCTGCAGGGTGAACCTCGGCTCAACTCATGTGGAAAAAACTACAATACACCATCAGTACCATCATCTGCCACGCCAAGACTCTGGTTACCACCATCACAGGCAAGGAATGGACTACAATGTCTGGATCGACTGAAGGACAACAAAACACAAGGAAAACAGATGCAGGTGGAGGCCATCCAGCCCATCATGCATGTGTGAACACCATACTAATTTCACAACACAAGATCCAAAAAAGAGAATGCAAATATATATATTTTTAATTTATTACCTGTTTATTTTAAGTTTTTGTTGTTTTTGTATCCCCCCCCCCCCACCCTTCGGGGAGGAGGCATAGGCTTAGTTAAAAACACACATCAACCACACAACACCCCTTGACGAGACCACCAGCAACAGAACTCCGTACACATGCACACAATCACCCATCAATGCTCACACTACCAAAAAGTCCTGTCAACATCCCGACACCCCTCTATCTCCATAACTTCCAGGTACCTGTCTAATTCCAATTTAAACTTATCCACTGTTTCTGCTGCCACTACCTTTCCAGGGAGGCCATTCCATGCGTTAACTACTTTCTGAGTAAAAGTCCCCTGCCTTACCACCGTCTTAACTCTCCTCTTATTTACTCTCAGGCTATGGCCTCTGGTCCTATCACTGTCTACTCTTGAATAATTCATCTGCACTTATTTTATCTCTACCTTTCATTATCGTAAACATCTCTATCATATCTCCTCGTAACCGCCTCCTTTTTAGTGTATAAAGCCCTGTCTCCATAAGCTGCTCCTCATAGCTGAGTCGAGCTCGGCCCAGAATCAATCTAGTGGGCCTGCCCTGAACCCTCTCTCTCACATCGATGTCCTTCCTGGATTGTGGTGACCAGAACTGCACACAATATTCTAAATGTGGCCCTCACTAAATTCCTATACAATGTTACCACCACCTCTTTTGATTTATAAATAATCCCCTCTGAATAAAACCTAAAAACCAATTTGCTCTACCTATAGCTGTGTGGCACTATGCTGCCTGCTTACCTCCCACATCTATTACCACCCCCAGATCCTTCTCCTGTGCAACACGCTCCAAAATTACCCCTTTCATCCTGTAATCTCTATTTTCATTGTTCTTTCCCATCCCCAACACTTTACACTTGCTCAGGTTAAATTCCATCTGCCAATCTTTTGCCCAATCTATGCAAGTATCAATACTTTTCTGTATCTGATCACCACCCCCTCTGCTATCCACCTTACCTCCAAGCTTTGTGTCAAATGCAAATTTGGAAAGCTTACTCTTCACCCCACTATCCAAATCGTTGATGTAAATAATGAATAGTAATGGTCCGAGTACTGATCCCTGAGGTACACCACGACTTGCATCTTCCCAGCAAGACATCCTCACACTCACAGCCACTCTTTGCTTCCTATCACTAAACCAGTTTGCAATTCAATTAGCTACCTGACCAGTCACTCCACAAGCCCTCACTTTGGCAAACAACCTCCAATGTGGTACCTTATCAAATGCCTTCTTAAAGTCTTGAAATACTATGTCCACTGCCTTTCCCTCATCCACCCAATCAGACACTGCTTCATAGAACTAAAAGATTTGTTAAACACGGACTTCCTTCAGTAAACCCATGATGACTACCTTTAATTAGTTTGTATTTGTTTAAATGTTTGTATTTATTTGTCTCCAACTACACCTTCGAATGAATGTCTCCAACACCTTCCCCACAACTGAAGTCAAACTAACAGGTTTGTTTCCCAATTCTTCTCTGGATCCTTTACGAAATAATTTCCATTTAAATTAAATAATAATTCCCAGATTAACAAAACATTTGCTACTCTCCAATCCTCTGGTGCCTGTCCTGCCTCCTGTGAACTATTGAAAATATTCCTGAACATCTCACTTCCCTACTCTGCCACCTCCATCAATACTCTCAGGTGCATATTATCTGGACCCAGAGCCTAATCTTCTCTTAGATTACTTGTCTGTTACTTTACTTCCTCCACTCCAACCTGGATCTTCTATAAAAGCACTTCCTCACCTCCTTGATAGATACTCTCAGCTATAGGCAATTCTCCTGACTCTTCTGATGTAAAAGTTAAAAAAAAAATCTGTTGAATAAGCCTGCCATCTCACTTTCATCACTAACCACTCTCCCGGCACTATTCCTCAATGGGCCCACACTGGTCCTAACCTGTTCTACCCAGATTTATTTAGATTTACCCAGATTGCTACTCCTCCTCCGATTCTCTCCTTCCTATCAAACCGATACACCTTGTAGCCTTCCAATCCGGTTCCACAGTTACTCTCCTCCTTAAACCATGTCTCACTCACTGCAACTATATCGTACTTCTCGCTATCCAGTTTGGCTTTAAGCTTTTCAATCATATTATTTAAACTCTTTGCATTGGTATCGAATATGTTTAACTTTTCCCTTCCTGAAATTCTATTTTCTTGCCTGGCCTTACTCATCACAAGTACATCATCCGTTCTTTATTTAATACCTTCTCAACCCTCCACTGACCTAAAGAAAGCCTGAATTCCTTCCTTAATTGCCACTGCAAACCTTGCTGCCCCCTTTCTATTTAATATAAGGCCATCATTCCGGAATCACTCCCTTTGTCCCTGAAATGATTCCCACTGCTTCTTCAATGTCGATCCTTCCTTCCTACACCATTCTTCCAGCTTCCATTGACGGAAAACATACCGGGAAATATGTCACAGCCCTTCTAGCAGTTATAAAAAGAAGGTAACTCTACTCTTCAATAAGTTACACAGAGAAGCTGTTATCAGTGAAGAATAAAAGCATCATTTAACTCCACCGACTGAACCGATGGTACCAGCTTTGTACGGACTGCCCAAAATTAAAGCAGAACCAACCCCTCTTCATCCAGTCGTGAGCAACATTCATTCAGTGACATACAAGTTAGCAAAAACTTGCTCTACGTTGGCTGATTTCACAAGCATCTTTTCACTACATTCAAAAATATGCATTGCCTGCCGACCAATTAAATAACAGGTTGAAAGACTAAAGAGTTCATAGAACACCTTACTCTGTGCAATCTTGAGAAAAAAGGACATGGGAAGGGTTTTGTAAACTCTTGCTTATTGTGTTTC
This sequence comes from Eptatretus burgeri, assembly GCF_056783735.1. Classification (NCBI taxonomy): domain Eukaryota; kingdom Metazoa; phylum Chordata; class Myxini; order Myxiniformes; family Myxinidae; genus Eptatretus; species Eptatretus burgeri. The sequence continues at coordinate 90,428,622 of NC_140969.1, forward strand.
CGAGGAAGATCTATATTTTCTACGAGTCTTCATTTTGTCTGAATCTCGATATTCCCCAATGCTGAAAGAGCGAGCGGAAAATTAGATTGGTCGAGATGATGTAAAATGGCGTAATATTTTGTCCAAGTATTGCAAAACTGGAAGTTTTTTTAAAAGTCCCAAGAAGGCAATTTATGTTCCACAGTGTTCAAGTATATAATTCAATTGGAATAAAATAAAGATTTTAAAGGCTGTAGAAAAAAACAAACTTTTTCAGAAGTTTATCGCAGTTGATGAGACGGTTTATCGCCGTTGATGAGACGGTCTATTACACCATCATATTTAACAAGTTACATTAGTTCTTCGTGCCTGTTGTTTGTGTCCTTCATGACGTCCTTAAAAACAAAGTTTTATGTTTGAAATGATTTTCAATTTTGTTTGGCTGCTAGAAAGGTAGACAGAGTAAAAAATTTTTTTACTTCACTCCTCTGTACACATGCACACTCAGAACGACATTCCGTACAAGTTGCCAAATTCAGAACCAAAGTACTGCTAAGCTGCAGGTTCTTGTTCCAATTCACGTTCTTGGGTTCAAAATATAAAATTCAATTGAAATGGAGTTCCTTGATCATAAACTGACACCTGGAGACAGACAAAGTGAACCAATTGCTTAACCCCACTTTTTGATTCGCACGCAGGGTAAAAATGTACTGCTCAACTTGTCACTAAAACGAGTCGGCCTTGGAACATGCACTTCGAAATAAACATGCTGGAAACACAACAGCAACCACAATATTGAATACACCAGACTTTACACTAAATCACGATATTAAAAATGAAAAACAAGAAAAATAAACAAATGTCACCCGCAGGGTGACCCGTATCTTGCCAAAAGGTGACCACGTGTGACTTCTTTAAGGTCACACTGAGGTGAACAGAGCTGCTATCCACCAGGAGGAGCGACTCCTTGAGGAATATCTGTCTACGAGAGATTCCGATGAGAATCGTTCTACAGATTAACCATGAAAAATATGCGTTTGCCTCATAAGGTCACCAAATGACGTCATAATGTCTCAAGCTTGACATATCTAGAAAGCACTCATCGAGGTGTTCAATTTGAGGTACTACACGATATGGTTCCTAAAATTTGAAAATTTGACCTTGGGGTCAAATATGTTTGATCTTCGGTGCTAAGCATGAAGGTCAAGGCCAATCGCCACCAAAAATTAATCAGCTGAGCGCCAGACCATGAACTATATTCCCATGAAGTTTGAAGATGATCCGATCAAAATTACTCAAAAAATAAGGGTTTCGTCGACTCCCCTGATTTGCAACAAAGTGACCTTGACCTTTGACCTTTGAACTTGACCTTCAAAATTTTATGTGCTGAAAGGGACCTCTATAGGCCACTGATATGCGAAGTTACAAAAATTTCCAATGATAACTGTGCTCTGCAGAATTTTTTATACGTGATTACAGACAAACAAACAAACAAACAAAAAAAAAACCATACAAGCTGACTAACATATCTTGCAAAAACTTCGTTTTGGCAAGATAACAAACACTTATTACATTCTGCTGTAGGAAACAATCTCCCAACAAGATCCTCCAGAATCTAGCGAGAACTCCATCACTGCAAATTAAACTCAGCATTCAATTCCATTTTAAAACACCTGATTGGATGATTAGAACATCGGATTAATCCAAGAAAATCTGAAAACGAAACAAGTAATGGAAAAAAAATAAAAATGAAGGAACTAAAATGGTTTAAATGTTGATGGTGATCACCGATATAAATATAACGGTTGTTTACATCAGTGAGATATTGATTCACCCGAATTTGCTTGTACTGCAGACGATAGCTTGTGACTCGGTCTACAGCCTCAGGCTCCTTCTGAGTCCACTGGAGTAGAAAAGAGTAGACATTGGGCTTGACGGAACGCACAGGGTTCACTGTGTCATAGTAGAACTCGGGAGCATACGCTCGACCTGCAAGCAGGACCATGAACACACAAATCATAAAACATCTCGACTAAATGACATCCCATATGGCTCAATCAGCCATACCAATTACTGTATTGGATTAAACAGATGTCATAAAAAGGTAACACTCTTCAATGTCTTCAATCTTTCCATCAAGCTCTGGTAACTCTTCCGCTTCTGGGTCTGGGTGCATTGGACGTTGGCTCGTGTAGTGTCTCTTTCCAGTTCATCAAAGCTAAGTTTACTGGACCAGATCGGTCGTGTCTTTCTCTTATCTTTTCAAAACTGTGATGCTGGTTGTGTTTTCGTCCATTTTCCCGTGTTTAGCCATACATACGTTGTTGCAATGTATTGTCAAATTTGTGTCCCTGTGAGTGTCTGACATACTTGCCAAAGCTCGAGCTTGTTGGCATGCAAATTCTGCCTCTGCTAAGACATCACGTGCCTCGTTACGATTTCTTTATCCCAAGGGTTGTCCTTTAACACTCAACTTTATCTTATTCCCCCTGCTCGTTTAAAATAAAATAAAAATTCCACTCTAAAAAAATCATGAACTCATTCTGCCTGTTATTGACTCCTTTGTTTCATTCTTTGTCTCTTTTTTTTCTCAACACCTCCCCAAAAAACATTTTAAAGTTTTATTGAAAGCTTTTAAAGTGAGAAGCAAATTAATTCAATTGAGAGGAATGTTAGTTTGATGTTCGCTCATGCAGTGCCTCCTTAAAATTCCTCTTCAATTTGAATCTTTATTGAAAATCTTTTAGTAACATTTTGAAATGCTCTGCTTGCCTTACTTTTCGGTCAAGAACAACCCACATGTTCTTCTTCTTCATCAGGATATATTCCTTTTCTTCTTTTTCAAAACATTTCGATCCCAAACCTATCTTACTCACAATGCTCGATTGGTCAACTGCCCCCCCCCCCCCAACCATACATAGAGCACTACTTTCCTCAATCCCTTAATTTCACCCTCCCATGATGTTTGTCTCCCTATATATAAATCGGGAATCATGAGAACGCCAGTTTGCAGAGGATGTCTGCACACAACCATCAATTCCCCTCACATCCATCAATGGTGTGAAACCCCTCCACGACAGTTCCCTCCCACTCGCGAACTCCGACATGTCTGCATCCTAATCCTCAAACCCCTTCTCTATGTCCCCCTTTTCAGCATCCCTCTACCTCATGTCTCCCCTTTCTACGTCTCCCTCACCATACAAGATTCAAGCTTCCCCACTGCCCACCTCCTCCCAGCTTATTCAAGACCTGCCCCTCCCAGCTTAGCTTCCGTTACTGTGGTGTTGTGGTAGAGATGCTTAGCAGGCAGACACGAGCGGGGGAACAGTCGAGCCGGGCTGTGCTGTACAAGCGCGAGCGTGGGCGTACTTTGCCCGCGGCTCTCCTTTATTACGTACTCAGTACACTCACAAGCCGGGGCGACTACGGCATCACTACGACGCCTCAGGCGGCGCGCACTCCTTATATTCCTGGCAGACACGATGCTCACGACGACCACTCCCCCCATCATCATGCCCTGCCCAGCAGGCCCGCAGGCTATACCACAGTTACGACCCCCTACGAGCTGACCAACTACCCACCCATCCCTGCTTTCCCCCCCACCCACCCTTTCTCAAGGACTTCTTCCTTGCCCCACCCCCTATCCAAGATCCAACACTCCCTCTCTACATTCTTGCATCCTGCCAACAGTGCCACCAACCCCGTCCCAAGCTGTGTGGATCTCAAACATCCAAGGCATCCACTCCAAACTGAGATCTCTCAATCCAGGTGGCTGTTGGTAAACCAGATATCATCTGCTTAGCAGACTCCTTCTTCCCACAGGACGACCCTGACTCTTTAGTGTCTCTCCCTGGCTATTGTCTCCTCTGGCTTGATTGGCTTGAACTCTGTCCTGGTGGCTGAGCTGTAGTTTACATAAAGAACTGCATTTATCACGGTCCGTGTACTGCTCTTACAACTCCCTCAAACAACACACAGGAATACCTTTGACTCTGACTTGCCCTCTGCTCCCACCTGTTGTTTGTTTGTGTTGTACCATCCTCCAAACAGTGATGATTCCATTTACATCTCTCTCAGCTACCATGGACCAACTTTTAACCACCCATCCAAACTCTCTCTTCCTCATACAGTATATTGTGATTTCAACTGTGCAACATGCTAATTGAATGGGTCTTGGTCCCTCTTTCACCAGCCATAGCACTGCAGCAAAGGACTTCTGTGACTCCAAGTGTCTGACACAATCTGTGAACTTTCTGACAATGGCAAATGCTCACTTCTGGAGTTGGTAATGGACCAACTTCCCTGTGAATGTCTCCTGTTCGTCTTCTCCTCTGATTGTTTAATGTGATGATGTGCTTGTGAGAGTCATCTCTCTGGTGATTCTCAGAGAGCGACCTCAGTGCCAGACATATATATATATATATATATACATATACACACATATATACATACGTATATACATATACACATATACATACATATATACACATAAAGTCATGCGCCGCTTTACGACGTTCCGGGCAACGACGGATAGCATATACGACGGATCTTCCAGCTCTGAAAAAAAAAAAATAATGAAAAAAAAATGTAACTGAAAAATTCCTATCGCCGAGTGATGTTGCCTCGTATAAAAATAGCACATACAATTATGTACACTGTACAGTACATAGTACCTCATAATGATAATAAACGAGTGTGGCCCTGTTATAATGTGATCGTTGAGGTCCATAAAATGTCATGGCGAAAAACCAGGATCGTGCAAAATCGGGAATCAAGGAAATCGGCTTTCAAACTGAACCAATGTTTGCACGTATACCTTCGAGCAAGTAAATTACCTTTGAATTGAAGAATTCCGTGAATAAATCGTTTTTCTGAGTCGACATTAAAACACCAATTTGTTTTTTTTGCGAAGCTTTTTATGTTGTTGAAACAATCGCACTGTTCCAAAAATATATATCACAATTGACAGGTGCTCGTTTCATCATTTGTAAATTATAACATCGATGCAATGATTACGTATTTATAAAATCCAAACGCTAATTATTCACCTTTCTATAATCGATGCGAGAGATTGTAAGCTGCTGCTAACAACACAGATGGCTGTCATGAACAGCACAAAGGTAAATCTAATGTGTTACCGTCTCTCTTGGATGTGTGTTACAATTGCCGACAGTATTCAGTACAGTAACATGCTGTACATGCATGTATCCGAGGAGCAATAGGCTACACCATATAGCCAAGGTGTGTAGTTTTGTGTAAGTACGATGTTCGAAAACAAAAACCAAAAAAAAAAAAGATGTTCGCATAACGACGATGTCGGTTAACGACGTGTTTCTCAGAACGTAACCCCGTCGTTAAGTGGCGCATGACTGTATATACATATACACATATATGCATACGTATATACATACATACATAATACATTTTATTGCGAATTCGCGCCCGCCGGCGTGCGGCCGGCCGCGTCACTCGAATCGCGACCGCGTCGCCCACCGGACGGACAATTCAGTCGTGACCCTCCGGGAACTATCGCCCGGAGCCAGTCACGGGTGGGCCTTTCAACCTCACCACAATCGTGCCAATCGGCCACCCGCGTAGGATAGGGTTGCTCGCCAAATTCGATCTACCTAAGTACCTGCGCGGATGGTCAATCGGGCGATCGTACCACGCCACAGGCCGACTCCGGACACGAACCGCTTAAGCGGTCCGTTCCGTGCTACAGTGATAACCGAGCGGTGTTATCGTCGACCTCGACGGTTCCGATTAATTACCGGGCGTATTAAGCCCACTACGAACCCTTTACGTGAAGCAGGATGGAGGGTTAATAAAGAAAAGACGAAGCAAAACGGGAAAACAGTTCACACAAAGCACATTTATTTCCCGGCACACGGAAAACACATATATACAGCCAAACAGTCAAAATGCACATATAGCAACCAAAACACAAGCAACAACGACGCAGAGTTACTACCGACTACACGCACACACGGCAACACTTATACAGTTCTACTTTACAGACGGCGCCAACACACATTTACTCAAAAGCAAAGGAAAGAAGCCACCCTCATAGACAAGGGGGCAGACGGGCCTGTAGGCCAATATGTGCGCGTGACCTGAAGGAGCGGCCAGGCCCGCGAGAGCGGGGGGGGGGGGGGTCCTACCCGCGTCCTCGTGACGAGTTGGCGGACGAGCCGCAGATGTGGCCATGTGGCTGTGCCCCGACTCCGTGCTCCTTGGCGGGTTTCGTTGGCACGACGTTTGGAGTGGGGTGGGAACGGGGCCCCCTTGTTGCACTATCTCAGCGTGGGGGAAAGGGGGAATTGTTGATGCCCTGGGGGAGGGAGAATGGCTGGCTGGCTTGGGTCCCGCGATGAGCGATCCCACACCGCGATGAGCGATCCCACACCGCGACCTCGTCGCCGACCGCCGTCCTTGCCTCGGACCCGAGCTCCTTGGCCTCTTCCCACAACTCTTCTCAGCCGACTCCAGAACCCAACTTGATGACACTCCAATGACTTCGCCACCCGACTCGACTCTTCCTGCCACACCGATCACTTCGCCACCCGACTCGACTCTTCCTGCCACACCGATCACTTCGCCACCCGACTCGACTCACTCTCCACCCGACTCGACTCACTCTCCCCCCCGACTCGACTCACTCTCCCCCCGACTCGACTCACTCTCCCCCCGACTCGACTGACTTCATTCGCCTTGCGCTCGCTTTCTTATAGGCTGGCAGGAGCAGCTAATATGCAAATATCCGGATCAGGATGACCTCGGGGGCGGAGCCACGCTCGCCCATTGGTCTGAGGAAAGGGGGCGTGAATCTCCCCTGATCCTAGAATTTGCATATATCGATTTCACACAGACGTGCCTGGAGGCGGGGCCAAGCCGCTTCGTGCCTGCTAATTGGACGGAGGGGAAGTGGGCGCGTCGCGTTCTTGATCCGAATTCTCCCTCGGAAAGGCCGCTATTTGCGCTCGCGGATCGGTGCATTCGGCACCAATCGCCGAACGGGCCAGAGACAGCCCAACGCTGAGTGTTCACAGGTGGTGCGGGAATGGCCGTAGAAGGAGAGAGGCGAAGGTGGTGGAGGGTTTTCGGTGGTGGTTGATGGTTATGGTGCCGTTTGGGAATGGCGGTGATGCGATGATGTGGGAGCGAGTTGTGAAGGTAAAGGTCGTGGCTGTTGGCGTTGTTGCTGTTGTTGTCTGAGGGATGGAGCGTGGTTGTAGTTGGTGACGATGGCTGGCGTGGTGGTTAAGGTGGTTGTTGTGTGATGGCGGTTGAGACGTGGTTGGTTCAAAATAAAGATAGAACAGAAAAAATGGCTATCTCAAAGCGTCGCAGCCCGGATGAATCACATAAATTCCCTCTATACAACGGGTTTGGGGCTAACGACACATGTACTTAGAGATATCTCACCTACGGGCCCTGAATGGTGGTTTGCGAATTTCCACAGCCGTAACAATATATACATACATATACACATATATACATATGCAGTAAGTCGTCGACTTTACGACCTATGCGACTTACTACTGATCGACTTTACGACCACGCCCGCGACCGCGATATGTACTGTATGTCTCGCCACGACTGCTCCGCGTCTGGCAGCGTGTGTTGCCCAGCTGGGTGTACGACAGTTTCCGTCCCAGCGCCCGCCAGTGCTATCGTGTTCGCGTGGTCTCAGTATAGCGCAGTTTATCCGTATCCGTTTATCTTAAATTTTTTACTTCAAACCCCCAAGATGTCTAACAAGAGGAAGTTATCTTTGTCAACTCCTCAACCTGCCAAGAAGGAAAGAAAGGCCATTGATCTCGCCACAAAAATGCAGGTGATCAAACAGTACGAAGGAGGAAAGAAAGTGAATGCGATCGCACGTGATCTTAAGTTATCACACTCTACTGTGTCGACGATTTTGAAAGATAAAGAACGAAAGAACGGATTCATGGAGCTGTGAAAGGTTCTGCACCCATGCGATCGACAGTAATAATGACGCAACGGACCGGGCCCATCCACGAAATGGAGAAATTGCTGCATGTTTGGATGGAAGATCAGATCCAAAAACGGACACCTTTAAGCCTTTTCACTGTGCAGACGAAGGCCAGAAGTCTATTTCATTAATAAGCCAAATGAGACGGACGGAATTATTTCGGGAACCGCGCCGGCTCCGCGGGACGCTGCGTGCGAGTTCCGTTCCGTGTTTTGCAAACCGCCCAAGCTCGAACGATTGCATGATGGGAACCCAGCGTTGAAACAACCGTTTTTTTGTATTTTTAAAATTTAGTATGTTTTGTAACAACTGTAAAATGTTTTCTATTTTTTGTATTTTTGTATGTTTTTGCAAATATTAAACCAATTGTACTGAAGTATGCAGTGTTTGACTTAAACCTGATGGACGTAAAAACGTTATACAGTAACAATAAAAATAGTTTTTATAACCATGGTTATAATAATAATGAACAACGAAAATGTTAATAAAATATCTTCTTCTTCTTCTTTCGGCTGCTCCCGTTAGGGGTCGCCACAGCGGATCATCCGTATGATCCGCATAGTGATTTGGCACATGTTTTACGCCGGATGCCCTTCCTGACACAACCCTGGTCGCCTCTTACGACACAGGGATATGGTACACCTATTTTAACCGGGGTATACACCGGCCCAGTACACTGGTACTCATTTCGCCGACCTCGGAAGGATGACAGGCTGAGTCAACCCCCTGGTGTATTAATTCAGTGGCCCAACGGGGCTTGAACTCAGGACCTTTTGAATCCCAAGCCGCTGCCCTAACCACTGCGCCAACACAGCTATGTTAATAAAATATGACTTACAGATTATTATTATATCATGATACAGTGTCATATACATACAGTAATTTTTTCATAGGCGGATACACTATAAATAATGGTTGGCCGACTTACAACCAAATCGACTTACGACTGATCGGTCGTAACCGATCGCGGTCGTAAGTCGACGGCTTACTGTATGTATATATATATATATATATATATATATATATATATATATGTATGTATATATATATATATATATATATATATATATATATATATATATATATATATATATATATATATATATATATATATATATATATATATATATATATATATATATATATATATGTATGTATATATATGTATGTATATATATATATATATATATATATATATATATATATATATATGTACATATACACATATATACATATATACATACATAAACTGTATACATATATACATACATAAAAACATATATACATACATACATATATATATATATATATATATATATATATATATATATATATATATATATATATATATATACATACACATACACATATATATATATATACATACATAAACACATTTAAACATACATACATAAACACAAATAAACATACATACATACATAAACACATATATACATACATAAATACATACTGTTACGGTTGTGGAAATTCCCATTACACCATAAAGAGTCCTCAGGTAAGATATATCGGTAAGTTCATGTGTAGTTAGCCCAAACCCGTTGTATAGAGGGAATATGTGTGATTCATCCGGGCTGCGATGCTTTGAGTTAGTCATTTTTTCTTTCTCTATTGTTATTTTTGACCATTAAGCTGCCAACAACGCAAACAGCCACTACTTTTACCTTCACAAGTCCATCCCGCAAACATCGCTTCACTGCCATTCCGAAACGACGCGCGCCAACCACCAAACCACCACAGCAAACCCCCCACCACCTTCGCCTATCTCCTTCTACAACCATCAACCACACCACCAGTCAACACCAAACGTCGTGCTGTCCAGGGCCCGTTCGGTAATTGATGCCGAACGCGTCGAGCCGCGAGTACGAATGCATTCCTCTCACGGAGAAATTCGGATCAGGAAGGCTTCACGCCCCCTTTTTCTCCATCCAATGGGCGAGCGTCGGGCGGTATGGCCCCGCCTCCAAGCGCGATGAACGTGGATTCTTTACGAGAGGAATTTGGATCAAAAAAGGTTCACGCCCCTTTTTGCCACACCAATGGCTGAACAGAGGGTGGCGTGGCCCCGCCTCCAATCGCGTTTTGATCCTGAAATTTGCATATAGGCTCCTCCTGCGGCCTATAAAGACGTGAGCACAAGGTAACTCGCGGGGTTCAGTTGCAGTTGCGGCTGGTCGGGGCGAGTGAAGAGTTAGAGTTCGAGTCGAGTGAATACGGCGGTCGGCATCGAGGTTGCGGTGTGGGGGTAGCTCGTCTCGCCGTTGGTGCCGTCTCGTCGCAGGGTCCAAGCCAGCCAGCCATTCCCCACTCCCTGAGCATCAGCAATTCCCCCCCCCATCCGCGCTGAGATAGTGCCGGGGGGGGCCCGTTCCTCCCCCATCCTAAACGTGGTGCCAACCAAACTGCGCGGAGCACGCCGGAGAGGGCTCGCCGACCACGCCAGGGGCACGGAGTCGGGGCGCAGCGGCGCGGACATTGCGGCTTGCCCGCCATCGCGTCACGAGGACGCGGGTAAAACCTTCTCGGTCTCGTGGACCTGGCCGCTCCTCCAGGTTCCACGCACTTTTGGTCCACGGACCTGTCTGCCTCCTTGCCTGTGAGGGTGGCTTTCTTTCCTTTGCTTTTTGGAATGAGTGATGTGGCGCTGAGTCCCGATAAGTAGAACTGTATAAGTGTTGTCAATAATTGCCCCTTTTATTCGGTCGTATTGCATTCGCTTTTGTTGCATTTTGTCTTGACTGTAATATACGTGCCTTCCGTGTCTCCGTTATAAATGTGCATTGCTTGTTGAACTATTTCCCGCTTTGCTTCGTCTACTTCCTTTTATTGAATCTCCATCTTGCATCACGTAAGGGATTGATAGTGGGTTTAAACGCCCGGTAAATAATTGGAACCGTCAAGGTCGACGATAACTCCGCTCGGTTATCCCTGTAGTACGGAACGAGCCGCTTAAGCGGTTCGTGTCCGGAGTCGACCTGTGGCCTGGTACAACTCCTCGATATGCTACTCACGTGAGCACTTAGGTAAATCGACCATTCGGCGATCGGACCCTTTTTCGCGCGGGTAGAATGCGGACTGAGTTGTGGTGAGGTTAAACCCCCACCCGTGACTGGCTCCGGGCGGTAGTTCCTGGAGGGTCACGACTGAATTGTCCGTCCGGTGGGCGACGTATCGCGAGTTGAGTTACGTGGCCGATCGCATGCCAGCGGGCGCGAATTCGTAACAATACATATATATATATATACACATATACATAAATAAACACATATATACATACATACATATACACATATATACATACATAGATACATACGTATACACATATATACATATATACATACATACACACATATATTCATACATACATACATACACACATATATACATACATACATATATATATATATATATATATATATATATATATATACATACATATATACATAAACACATATATACATATATATATATATATATATATATATATATATATATATATATATATATATATATATACATACATAAACACATATATACATACATACACACATATATACATACATACATATTCACAAATATACATATATGCATACATATACACATATATACATACATACATACATACATATATACATACATACATACATACATACACATATATAAACATATATACATACATATACACAAATATACATACATACATACACACATATATACATACTTCTTCTTTCGGCTGCTCCTGTTAGGGGTCGCCACAGCGGATCATCCGTTATGATCCGCATAATGATTTGGCACAGGTTTTACGCCGGATGCCCTTCCTGACGCAACCCTGGACGCCTCTTACGACACAGGGATATGGTACACCTATTCTAACCGGGGGTATACACTGGGCCCAGTACACACTGGTACTCACTTCGCCGACCTCGGAAGGATGACAGGCTGAGTCAACCTCCTGGTGTGTATTAATTCAAGCAGCCAACGGGGCTTGAACTCAGGACCTTTTGGATCCCAAGCCGCTACCCTAACCACTACGCCAACACCAGGCTTCTACACATATATACATACATACATACATATATACGTATATACATATACACATACATACACATACATACATATATACATATATGTACATACATACTGTTACGGCCGTGGAAATTTGTAGAACACCTTATAGGTCCTTAGTTCAGTTATATTGCTAAGTGTGTGTTCAGTTAGATTTCCCCACCGTTGTTTAATGGGAATTTATTCGTGTGGACAGGGCTGTGATCTTTGAGTTAGCCGTTATTCTTTGCTATCGTTATTTTGGACCAACCGCTTCACACAACCACCTTAACCACAACCCTCATAACCACACCACCGCGTTTCCACCTCAGCACACGGTCGCCAGAGGCCTGGCCTTCGTCGAGGGAAAGCAGGCGGCCCCCGTTCCCCCCTCCGCCGGACGAATGGCGTTTCCACGGTGAATTCCAGCCGGCGTGTGGAAGAAGATAAATACAGCGGCGAGGGAGCGTCCCCGATTTGGCGGGAAAACGCTTCCTTCGAGAAGGTTCCCACATGTTCTGGAAGTTTCCCGCAGGTTCTGGAAGGAGGGCTGGGCGAGAGTGGAGGGGTGGAGCGTGGGTAATAAAAAGCGCGCACGGAGCGTTCGTTCTCTCTCTCTGGGGTTGCTGCCGCTCTCTCGCTATCGTTGCTGAAGCTATCTCGGTCGTCGCTGAATATATATATATATATATATATATATATATATCTCTCTCTCTCTCTCTCTCTCTCTCTCTCTCTCTCTCTCTCTCTCTCTCTCTCTCTCTCTCTCTCTCTCTCTCTCTCTCTCTCTCTCTCTCTCTCTCTCTCTCTCTCTCTCTCGCTCTCTCGCTCTCTCGCTCTCTCTCGCTCTCTCTCGCTCTCTCTCGCTCTGGTTGCTGCCGTTCTCTCTTTCTCTGGGGTTGCTGCCGCTCTCTCTTTGTCTGGGGTTGCTGAAGCTCTCTCGGTCGTTGCTGAAGCTCTCTCGGTCGTTGCTGAAGCTCTCTCGGTCGTTGCTGAATCTCTCTCTCTGTCGTCGCTGGAGTTGTCGCTGCCGCTGGATGCCGCGGAAGGACCTGGGCTGCTTCTGCCGGAGCTGCGTGAAGATCTGGGCTCGTGCCCGAGTCAGGAGCTTGGAGCGGTCAGTCGGTGGAGGTCCGGGGATCACGAGGGAGACGCGGGCTGGAGGCACAGCCCTGCTGTGTCGCGCGAACCTGCGCGTGCGTGTGGGGAGAGCCGGAGAGAGCTCGCCTGCCGCTTGGCAAGGCCTGGGCGCAACCGCGGCTACGCTAGCTGCCGTGGGGACGGGACGTCGAGACTCGCCCCATCAAGGCACCACGAGGGTGCAGGTAACCTGCAACGGTCTCGTGGGACTCTTTCGGTCTGCCAAGTCCCACGCCATAAAGACCCAAGAGGTCCAGTCTGACTCCCTTGTCAATGAGGGTGGTCTTTTTCCTGGGGTTTTTCTTTGAATGCATGTTGTGGCGCCGAGTCCGACAAGTAAAACTGTTAAGTAAATGTACCTCTGAATAATAATAATACTCGGTTGTAGTGTTTTCGCCTTGCCCGTGTCTTTGTCCACGTCCCGCAGTCTTCAACAAACAACTGCATGCATGTTTTTTCCATCATTGCTTACCTGCATGACTGCATGATTGTTTGTATATGTGCTGTATAATAAATGTGCTTGTGTGAATGTTAACCTGTTCGTCGTGTCCTTCCCCCTCCCCCCCCCCCAATTGGAATGCCATATTGCATCTCGTAATAATAGTTGGTTGTTAAATACCAAGAATAGAATCGGGTCTGGCGAGGTCTGGCGATAATACCCGCTCGGTTATCCCAGAACGGAACAGGTGTTGTGCGCGGGTAGAATACGGACTGGGCCGTGGTGGGATTAAAAACCCACCCGTGACTGGTTTCTGGCGTTGTTCCAGAAAGTCACGACTGAATTGTCCGTTCGGTGGGCGAGCGGGCGTTATTAGTTAACGCGGTCACTCGCACGCCGGGCGGGCGTAGATTCGTAACAATACATATACACATATATACACATACACAAATATGTACATATATGTACATACATACATATATACATTTACACATACATATATACGTATACACATATATACATACATATATATATATATATATATATATATAATATACAATATACACATATATATATATATATATATATATATATATATATATATATATATATATATATATATATATATATATATATATATATATATATATATACATACATACATACATACATTTACACATACATATATACGTATACACATATAAAAGCCTGGTGTTGGCGCAGTGGTTAGGGCAGTGGCTTGGGACCCAAAAGGTCCTGAGTTCAAGCCCCGTTGAGACACTGAATTAATATATGTATGTATGTATGTATGTATATTGTATATAAAATATGTATATGTGTATATATATAACAAGTCGAAAACACCAGGGGGTTGACTCAGCCTGCCATCCTTCCGAGGTCGGCGAAATGAGTACCAGTTGTACTGGGCCCGGTGTATGCCCCGGTTAGAATAGGTGTACCATATCCCTGTGTGTCGTAAGAGGCGACCAGGGTTGTGTCAGGAAGGGCATCCGGCGTAAAAACCTATGCCAAATCATTATGCGGACAACAAAACGAATTTCCATACCGGATCGGTCGAGGCCCGGGTTACCAACGACCTCCACCTGTACCGGTGGTCAGCAGGGTACCAGTGGAAATTGTGCTACTGCTGGGCGAAGGAGGAAAAGGAGACGGGGAAGGCGAGTCCGGAGGCAGTGGGAGAGGGGGAAGGGTCGAAGTGTGCAGGTGAGAGTTGGAACTCTGAATGTTGGGACGATGACTGGCAAAGGACGAGAGTTGGCTGATATGATGGAGAGAAGAAAGGTGGACATACTGTGTGTACAAGAGACCAAGTGGATGGGGAGTAAGGCTAGGAGCATTGGAGGTGGTTTCAAACTGTTCTACCATGGTGTGGATGGGAGGAGAAATGGTGTCGGGGTAATCCTGAAGGAAGATTATGTCAAGAGGGTATTGGAGGTGAGGAGAGTGTCTGACCGAGTGATGAGTGTGAAGTTGGAAATTGAACAGGTGATGATGAATGTCATCAGTGCATATGCCCCACATATGGGGTGTGAGATGGAGTATAAAGAAGATTTCTGGAGTGAGTTAGATGAAGTGATGGAGAGTGTATCCAAGGATGAAAGAGTGGTGATTGGAGCAGATTTCAATGGGCATGTTGGGGAAGGGAATAGAGGATGAGGAGGTGATGGGGAGGTACGGTCTCAACAAGAGAAATATGGAAGGGCAAATGGTGGTAGAGTTTGCAAAAAGAATGGAAATGGCAGTGGTAAATACGAATTTCAAGAAGAAGGAGGAACACAGGGTGACATACAAGAGTGGAGGAAAGTGCACACAGGTGGATTACATCTTAAGTAGGAGATGCAACCTGAAAGAGATTAGTGACTGTAAGGTGGTGGCAGGGGAGAGTGTAGCTCGACAGCATCAATTGGTGGTCTGTAGGATGACTTTAGAGGTGAGGTTGAGGAAGAGAGTGAGGGCTGAACCAAGGACCAAATGGTGGAAGCTGAAGGAGGAAGACTGTTGCGTGAAATTTAGGGAGGAGGTGAGACAGGCGTTGGATGGTGGTAAAGATGGGTGGGATGATTGGGCAACTACAGCAGAAGTGGTGAGGGAGATAGCTAGGAAGGTACTTGGTGTGACATCTGGACAGAGGAAGGAAGATAAGGAGACTTGGTGGTGGAATGAGGAAGTACAGGAAAGTATAAGGAAGAAGGGGTTGGTGAAAAAGAAGTGGGATAGTCAGAGAGATGAAGAAAGTAGGCAGGAGTACAAGGATTGGTGGCGAAAGGCAAAAAGAGAGGTAGCAAAGGCCAAGGAAAAGGCATATGATGAGCTGTATGAGAAGTTGGATGGATACAAAAGAAGGGGAAAAGGATTTATACCGATTGGCAAGACAGAGGGACCGAGCTGGGAAGGAAGTGCTGCAGGTTAGGGTGATAAAGGACGCAAATGGGAATGTGTTGACGAGCGAGGAGAGTGTGTTGAGAAGGTGGATGGAGTACTTTGAGGAGCTGATGAATGAAGAAAATGAGAGAGAGAGAAGGTTGGAAGAGGTGGAGATAGTGAATCTGGAAGTGGGGTGGATCAGTTAGGATGAAGTGAGGACTGCTATGAAAAAGATGAAAAGTGGAAAGGCGGTTGGCCCAGATGGTATACCAGTGGAGGCATGGAAGTGCTTAGGAGAAATGGCAGTGGGGTTGTGAACCAGATTGTTTAATAAAGTCTTGGAAAGTGAGAGGATGCCGGAGGAGTGGAGATTAAGTGTACTGGTTCCGATTTTCAAGAATAAGGGTGATGTGCAGAGTGTGGAAATTACAGAGGGATAAAGTTGTTAAGCCACGCCATGAAGTTGTGGGAAAGAGTAGTGGAAGCTCGCTTGAGAGGAGAGGTGATGATTTGTGAGCAGAAATATGGGTTTATGCCAGGAAAGAGCATCACTGATGCGATGTTTGCTATGAGAATGTTGATGGAGAAGTAAAGGGAAGGCCATAAGGAGTTACATTGTGTGTTTGTGGATTTAGAGAAAGCTTATGATAGGGTGCCAAGAGAGGAGTTGTGGCATTGTATGAGGAAGTCGGGAGTGGTGGAGAAGTATGTGAGGGTCGTGCAGGATATGTATGAGGACAGTGTGACAGCGGTGAGGTGTACGGTAGGAATGACGGACTGGTTT
Source organism: Eptatretus burgeri (assembly GCF_056783735.1). Taxonomy (NCBI): domain Eukaryota; kingdom Metazoa; phylum Chordata; class Myxini; order Myxiniformes; family Myxinidae; genus Eptatretus; species Eptatretus burgeri. Next base: position 90,445,407 of record NC_140969.1, read on the forward strand.
AAGGTAAAAGTGGGATTGCACCAAGGATCGACTCTGAACCCTTTCCTGTTTGCAATGGTGATGGACAGGTTGACGGACGAGATCAGACTGGAGTCCCCATGGACTATGATGTTCGCGGATGACATCATGATCTATGGGGAGAGTAGGGAGCAGGCTGAGGCGAGCCTCGAGAGGTGGAGGTACGCACTGGAGAGAAGGGGAATGATAGTCAGTCGGAGTAAGACGGAGTACATGTGCGTAAATGAGAGGGAGGGTGGTGGTATGGTGCGGTTGCAAGGAGTTGAGGTGGGGAAGGTGGATGGGTTTAAATACTTGGGATCAACTGTCCAAAGTAACGGAGAGTGTGGGAGAGAAGTGAAAAAGAGAGTGCAGGCAGGATGGAGTGGGTGGAGAAGAGTTGCAGGAGTGATTTGTGACAGAAGGGCAGCTGCAAGAGTGAAGGGGAAAGTATATAAGACGGTAGTGAGACCAGCTATGTTGTATGGTTTGGAGGCGGTGGCGCTAACAAAAAGACAGGAAGCGGAGCTGGAGGTGGCAGAGTTAAAGATGCTGCAATTATCATTGGGAGTGACGAGGATGGACAGGATAAGGAATGAGTATATTACAGGGACAGCGCAGGAAGGACAGTTTGGAGACAAAGTGAGAGAGGCGAGATTGAGATGGTTTGGACTTGTGCTCAGGAGGGAAGCGGAGTAAATCGGGAGAAGGATGTTGAAGATGGAGCCGCCAGGCAGGAGGAGAAGAGGAAGGCCAAAGAAGAGGTTCATGGATACGGTGAGGGCGGACATGCGGGTGGTTGGAGTGTCAATGGAAGATGTGGAGGACAGAGCGAAATGGAGACAGTTGATCCACTGTGGCGACCCCTAATGGGAGCGAGCCGAAAGAAGAGGAAGAAGAAGATATACGTATACACATATATACATATATATATACATATATGTATGTATATATATACATATATGTATGTATATATATATATATATACATATATATATATATATATACATATATATATATATATATATATATATATATATATATATATATATATATATATATATATATATATATATATATATATATATATATATACATATATATATATATATACACACACACACAGACATATATATATATATATATATATATATATATATATATATATATATATATATATATATATATATATATATATATATATATATATATATATATATATATATATATATATATATACATATATATATATATATATATATATATATATATATATATATATATATATATATATATATATATATATATATATATATATATATATATATATATATATATATATATATATATATATATATATATATATATATATATAGCTATGAGCCTGGTGTTGGCGCAGTAGTTAGGGCAGCGGCTTGAGATACAAAAGGTCCTGAGTTCAAGCCCCGTTGGGCCACTGAATTAATACACCAGGGGGTTGACTCAGCCTGTCATCCTTCCAAGGTCGGCAAAATGAGTACCAGTTTCCTGGGCCGGTGTATACCCCGGTTCAAATAGGTGTACCATATCCCTGTGTCGTAAGAGGCGACCAGGGTTGCATCAGGAAGGGCATCCGGCGTAAAACATGTGCCAAATCACTATGCGGATCATACGGATGATCCGCTGTGGCGACCCCGAACGGGAGCAGCCGAAAGAAGAAGAAGAAGATACATATATATATATATATATATATATATATATATATATATATATATATATATATATATATATATATATATATATATATATATATATATATATATATACACACACACACATGTATATTCATACATGTATACATATACACATATACATATATACATACATATATACATACATATACATATATATAAAAATCGACTCCTCCCATGCGCTTCGAGACGAAGAAAGCTGCATAAAGCAACCATGAAAGACTACCAAAGGTAAGCCCTTTGCTGTTTAAACCATTCCCAAAGTTCCTCTCCAGTTGTAAAGACGTTTACAAATCGTACACACATGAGAATCCCAATGCTACACACACCCTCAGCTGATGGACTGGTTTCATCACTTGTTTCATCGCAAACTCCTCACATACCCTCTCATCCCTAAGCTTGCCAACATCCAACCTCGCCTGGGATGGAGCCAATCTCCTGGATTTACACTGCAACTTCAGAGTTACCACAACAATCCGGTGGTCAGTATTGAGGAACTGGGCACTCCGGTAGACCCTGCAGTTATGAATCATCCTCCAGTGCCAATCACCGAGCACATGGTAAGTCTCCTTTGCCACACCACCAGCATTGGATACCAACTCCAGCGATGAGCCTGCCGGCACTGAAACCATGAACCAGCTACCCTAAGTCCATGACTTCTTGCAAAGTCAAGGAACTTCGTGCTATTCTGGTTCACAGTTCCACACCCATGAGGACCAACACATGTCTCATAACCATCCCTATCAGTGTCAGTTGATGCATTGAAATCCCCCAAGACTGGAGGAGTATCTCACCAGGGGCAATGATCAACCACAGACTCAAGCGCGGCATAGAATGCCTCCTTGACAATGAGATCACTTGCCTCAGTCGGAGCATGTACAGAGACCAGGGACATGACACCCAAAGAGTGACAAATCCTCAGTCTTATAATACACTCGTTGACTGGTGTTACCTCAATTATCATGTGTCAGCTTATTGAACACAGCTACAGCAACCTATTGGGTATGGTAACCATCAGAGTGGCGACACCAGTCGTAGGTGTAACCACCCACCATGATCTCACCACTATCCAGTTTCTGCACTCAGAGAGTGCTGCCATACTGATGTCCACACGCTGGAGCTCAAATGATAGCAGAGACAGGTGATCATACTCTATTATGGATGGGACATTCTGGGCACCCACCTGAAGGGACCGCCTCAGGTTAACCTGAGGAGTCTGCCGTCTGGTGGACAACACCTCAGCACAACCCCGGCACACATTTCCTCAATCCTTTGATAGGTTTTGTTTTTAATCCTGCTGGGTGTCCATATCCATACACCCTCCTCACCAGGAAGCCTGGTGGGGGAGACGGTTTAGTTGCCGATGATCTGACCATGAAACAGGTTGGTACAGGTTTACATGATACTTGTAGCAAGTCACAGATCTGATGTGGCCTCACCTGATCTGATCTGACCTAAATTATATTTGTGGTCTGACATTTAAAAAGTAATTTACTGGCATTGGTTATTTTGACAAATCTTTACAATTTCAACTGAATTTCTGCATTAGTTCATTTATAAGCCAGCAATCACCATCACTTAAATTTATTTATGCTTAAGGTGACAGATTCTCCAATCTACCCTCAGTTGCAATTGTGTGCATTCAGGCCAACTAACTCGTTCCTCAAAGAAGGCACTGGAAGGCAACCATTTGATGGGAACCTCAGGATCCTTCCGAGCTTCACTCTAGTTTATAAATGGCAATTTTTTTCTCTCATTGGCATGTTATCAAATTAAGCCTGGTGTTGGCTTAACGGTTCAGGTGGCTTGCTTAAAATCTCAGGGTCTTGAGTTCAAGCCCCTTTCACACCATTGAATCAACAGCAGGTGGGATGACCCAGCCTGCCATCCTTCTGAGGTTGGTAAAATGAATACCAGCGTTCTGGTAACAGGGGGCATTGCATCAGCAGCACAGCCGCACTACCAGAAAATGATGTATCCATGGCTGCATACTAATAAATAAAATCATAAACATCATACTGCATACTAATAAATCCACAGGCTGCATACTAATAAATAAATAAATAAATATCCAAATAATGTCTTTGGTATTCAATGAAAACTTTTAACAGTTTTCAATTGATTGAACACACACCATTTACAGAGAAGATGCAGCTGCTTGTCCCAGCTTCATTTGACACAGAGCAGTTGTAAACTCCATAGTCTCGGTTCGACAATTTCTCAATCTCATAGAGATTTGGGTCGGCAGCATCGTAACGTGCAGAGCTGAGAAGCGAGCCGTCAAGTCGCCACTCATAGCGTAATGGGCGCCAGCCTTTTCCACGCTCCACATTACAGCGCAGCGACACCGACCGACCAAGTGCCTGCCGCAACTCCAATGTTTGTGGAAAGACGGGGGGTGGGTCTTGAGAGCGAAGGAATTACATAGGAGGAACAGAAAGGAAAGGTGAAACAAAAGGAAAGGAAAATCTTTTAGTGTATTTTTGGCAAATGTCTTGGTCCAAATGATACCATGATCCTATCATTTTCATTTTCAAAACTAAATTTATAAACAATCTTCTTTACATTTGGCATACAAATGCTGGTGAGTTTATCCAACTTACACAAGACCTCCAATTCAACTTGGGCTTCACGTGGAGGGACATTGAATCCATTGTAAGGGCTGGTCTGACAGCGATAGACACCAGACGCTGTTCGAGACACATTGCGGAGGTGAAGGATCCCATCATACGTTTCGACAGGATCTGTGCAGTCTTTATCAATACGGCACCATCGTAGCACGGGCTTAGGTTTGCCATGCACCTCGCATTGCAGTTCAGCATCTTTACCTTCTCGTATCCGGAGTCGAGCTCGGTTTGGAGGTACAGACACTGAGGGAGGAACTGTGAACACCCATCCACATTCAAACAATTGTTTATAACCATACATGCAGATGTAAATATGAAAATTTTCACACTGATGGAAAGCTACACAACATTAAGTGAAGATATTACACATTAACAAAGGGTGGAATGGAGCACTCGAAGAAATGGAGCGGACAAACAAGATTACAAAATGACAAATGATCAATATAAGGGGTTCACAAGAGATTATAGGTAAATGAAAGAAAACAACATGGCCCACACAATTACAAGTACTGCAGTGTAACAATCAGCCCTGCGGTGGACTTTTACTTCAAGATGATTATGAAAATGCCATCACATCCCGAGAACATAGATCATCATCAGCTATTTTCAGTCCACTGCTCATCCGTCTATTGCCCACTCCACTACGAATGTGATCAGCCGACTGATTTTCTCTACTTTTGACCATCTCTTATATGTCCGAGACTCCTGTTTGGTATTTAAACAATTTATTAGTTTTCCTATCTTTTTACATAATAGTTAGCATGCTTCTTTTTATATTTATTACCTCCGCCACCGAAGGTGGATGGAGGTTGTGTTTTCACCCCCGTCAGTCAGTCAGTCTGTCTGTATATTTGTCTGTTTGTGTGCAGGATATCTCAAAAAGTTGTGGATGGATTCGGATGAAACTTGGTGGACAGGTCGGATGATGCGTGACAAGGACTAATTCATTAGATTTTGGTAAAAAATAAACGGATCTGGATACGAGTTTAAATTTTTCTATCAAAGTGATTCTTCACCATTGAGAGATGGTGCCAAAAATGATATATAGCACGATGTTTCAAAAAGTTGCGGACGGATTACGATAAAACTTGGTGGATGAGTTGGGTAAGTGACAAGAACTGGATCATGTTTTAAACCCATTACATCAGAAAGAAAAATGTTAAAAATATATTTAAGTGTTTGTATGGGGTTTATTTTTGTGCATTTGTACAGTGCTCTTTCATGACTTGAACCGTAGCACCTAGAGGCCCCAAATTTGGGTGTTTTTCCTTCAGAATATGGGCAAAGTTTTAAGCTACAACACATTGGACCTGACGTCTATTTTGAGGCCAACAAAGGCCACTATACAGTGTATATTGTGATTGTGGTCAGGCAGTGCTGTTACCTTCCCACAGGCAAAAGGTGATCACGATGAGGCCAATAACTGCATAGCTTTCCAGTGTCCAACATGTCCTGAAACTACTGCCAGGTAATCTCCAATGTGCTAATTGCTAATTATTCAAAAACCGAAAATAGTACAAACACAACCTATGCTTCGATTTAAAGGGAGGGGAAGGGGCGGGTTGGGGTGGGAGACCAGAGGGAGTGGTGGGGTGGGAAGAGGCAAGGGAAGTGGTGGGCGGAGGGCAATGCCGAATACCTTTGCAAGGATGTGTGTGCGTGTGTGCGTGTGTGTGTGTGTGTGTGTGTGTGTGTGTGTGTGTGTGTGTGTGTGTGTGTGTGTGTGTGTGTGTGTGTGTGTGTGTGTGTGTGTGTGTGTGTGTGTGTGTGTGTGTGTGTGCGTGCGCAGGACTGTGCAAATTCGAAAGTCTCCTGGCCACCTTTAAAATGAACATTTTCATCATGACATTGTCATATTTTGATAATTAAAAGGTGTAATAATGATCATGTTTTGTTTAGGAAACAAAATTAATTTGACAGCGTGTTCCAAAAAGACCTGGACAACTTTGGTTGTTCACATAGTTCGTCCCACAAATGATAAAAGATACCCGTTGTTTTATACGATACAGCAACTCATCAAGTTTTCCTTATTTCCAGGTCTGGTGATTTAATATAAAAGAAAATGGCGACTCCACAGGAGAAATCTCAGTGCATCGAATGGTTCATTGAGATGAGATCCGACATGCAAGTTCAGTGTAATTTCCATACATGTTATGGAAGGAATCCATCATCGCGGATTAGTATCAGAGAGTGGTACAAGTGGTTTAAGGAGACGGGAAGTTGTCAGAAACAGAAAAGTACCGGTCGACCAAACACAAGTGCAGCAAACATTGAACGAGTGCATGAATCATTTCAAAAAAGTCCTAGAAAATCAATCCGATGCACATCCAGAGAACTGGGACTACCAACCACCACTACACACAGGATTTTGCATAAAAGACTGAAGCTTTATGCCTATAAGGTGAAGATTCTGCAAGAACTCAAACCAAATAATGGACCCAAATGCAAGGCTTTTGCCTTGAAAATGCTCAGTCGCAGAGAGGATGACCAAGATTACCTAAAAAAGGTCAAGTTCACAGACAAAACTTCCTTTCATGCACCAGGGAAGGTCAACCGGCACAATGTGAAGACCTAAAGATCTAAAAGCCCCCACGTGGTCATTGAACACATAAGCCACAGTTCAAAGGTCATTGTGTGGTGTGGTCTTCTCCATGACGGCTTGATGAGTCCGTTTTTCTTTGCGGAGGATACAGTGACCTCAACAATTTACATGAGTATGTTGGAAGGTTTTGGTGTGTGCCCCAGTTTAGAATAGGTACACCGTATTCCTGGATGTCAGAAGAGGCGCCTGAAAGGGGTGGCGTCAGGAAGGACATCCAGCCAAAAAACATTGCCTCAAAAAGGGAACCATGATGAGTACAATTATGTCTGGGCAGGGTACAGCCCAAAGTACACTGTGGGGGTCCTCACCCCCTCTCATCAAAATCAAGGTGGGGAACGCGATCGAAGCAAGGGAGGAAATTACTGCATTCATGATGACCAAATTAATTACTCCATTCATGACGGCTCACAGACTTCCTCTCCTGTCATAGCCAATATGTGGCCCTTAATGGAGTTCTCTCATCCCCTCTTGCTGTCCAGGCTGGAGTTCCTCAAGGCAGTGCCATGTTAACAGGTACTCAGACATGACACCGTTTGTTGAGTTGCTTTGATTTACAGTACTCTTCACAAAGCATTGGTGCTGCCAAAGCAGTTTATTGACATTGGTTAAATTGGGTGGTTTGCTATTGCCTTCCCAGCATTGTTTTTCCATGGTCTATCCTTTTAAATGATGAGAGTCAAGCAAGGAATCAGTATGTACAATTTTAAGTCTTTGTTATGACTCGGCCGGGGTCTGAACTTTAGCTGACACTCCAACCATTATCCCACTGAGTCTTGTATATACTCGTACACACACCGTTTTCTGATTTTTCATTGTACTTTTTTGTGCATCTTAGACTATTGTAAGCATCTTGTTCATATAACATTCTGTATACCTCATGTAATGATCAAGCTCAAATAGAGGAGTAGGGATATTAAGGAGGTGAAGAAGGGCAAGTGGGAGGGGGTGCTCAAAAGTCACCATTTTCGTTCACAAAACACATAATAGCCCTTTCTATTATTTATCTCCTTTACTTCATCTACTTTCTCAGTGACATCTTATCATTGAAATACAATGACATCTGCTTCCTCTAATATTGTTTAAATTTTATAGTTTACTCCATTTTTTTCCCACCTTAATCATTAATGATGTCATACATATCCAGAAACCACATTTCCCCGCATTTGCTGTTGCAGAAAATATCATCCTTAAAACTATAATCACATCTTCCTGCTCCACAAAATCTCATATACTGTTTGTCTCACAGTTCTCAAAATTTTTGCATAATTTCCTTCATTCATCAACCATGCTCTGTCACAGTAACTCACCGGTGCTGCTGGAGATGTTGACTTCAATATTAATTTCTGGACTGGCATAGTTAGCAAGCTTTGCTTGGCATGTGTATGTCCCAAAGTCAGTGAATCGCAGGTCAATAATGTCGAGACTGCTCGTTCCAGCCGCCAGCTCACTATCGGCCTTTGAGATAATGATACGGTCACTAGGGCGGAGCCGCCGTCCATTTTTCAGCCAGGAAAAGCGGAGTTCCTCCAGCGGCACGGCTTCAACCTGGCAGGAAATCTTCACCTCACGGCCAATCTTGATGGTGTCATCTTCGTGGTATGGGTCCGGTGTGATCCAGAATCGTCCATTACGCAGGGCTACGGGCCAAGATGAAAGCCTCATTATTGTGGGGATTATCCCAAGCTTTAATAGCACAGTGTGATTGATGTCGCTAATTTTTACATTTAACAAGCAGCTATGTTAAAAAATTACAGAAAAACATTTTTGGTTGGTTTTTTTGTTTTTTCAAGTTGAGAGGTGATTGGTTAGAAATGTTTTTTCCCCATGTTAAACAGAATGACATTAACTTTAATTGCTCCCATGAGTTAAATTTCATGCAAAGGATGTCTCAGAAGACTGTCACCATGAAACCATATGAAAAATATCAATGGTACAGGCAAAGGCAATGTTTTTACTTTCCAATAAATAAACAGGTTTTCAATATTGTAGAACTACTCTGATAAGAAAATACACTGAAGACAATCATGGAAATTTTCACCACGATGACAATAACATTTGGTTTAGATAGAAAAAAAAATTCAGAGGATTCAAGAAAATTCTTCATAGAAATGCTTGAGATGCAACTTGGCGAAAGACATTTTGACATTAACTGTCAAAAGTTGGAAGGAAAAATGAAGAGCAAGACATATTTGTCAACCTTGATGATGGCTAATTTTAACCTGACAATTTTCAGCAATAAATAAGTTACAAATATCAATCAGACTTACATAATCATCACTTGTACTTATGTACACCCACAACACACATGCATGCAAATGCTGTGCACACATTTGCTTATAGGTACAATGTAGTAGCGACTCAAATGTCAACCAAGACAAATGAAAATCCTACTATATGAAATAAGGTAATTCTCTGAACGTCTAATAAAAATAGAATCGAACATGGCTGCGTCAATGTCCACCAAATTTTGCATACATGGTTGAGGTACCCAGGGTTAGATCATGGGCCCAAAATAATTTCCCCCCTCACCACTCCCCCAGGTGAGAATCATAAAGCTCAAACCCTGAACGGATCAGGATGCAACAAAATAATAGGACAGTGTCGTATTGAGAGAAAGGCATGACATTGAGGAGGAATTGATGGATAGGATAATATGTGGATAGAGATTAGAGATTGCAAGAATAGTAAGATACTTGTAGGATGCTTTTATAAGGCTGCTGGTGTGAAGGAAGAGCAGGAAATATGGATGTGTGAAGGATTTTTTTAGACCCAGTTTGAGCAACTGGGGACAAGTGAACACAATATAGTAAGCGCACTCTATTGTTGAGATGTGAAGTTCAGGATAGTGGTATAAGGTTGTTATATTTTAGAAGGGCAAACTTTGAGGGTATGAGAAATGATTTGGGAGTTTTAGGTTGGGTAAAATTAATGAGTGGGTGGTCTGCATTAGAGAAATGGGCAACTTTCATTGAGAAAATGTGTAGGTGCAGAGTAGGCACATTCCAGTGGCGTGTAAAGGTCGAGGCAGAAAGAGACGAGGGTGGTGGAGCAGGAAGGTATACAGTATAACTAAGGATAACCATAAGGCATTCATAAAGTACAAAATAACAGGATGACATTCTGACTCGCATCAGTACAGGAAGAAAGACGAGTCAGTCTCGCCCCGAAGGGGTGCATTCTATCGTAATACACGTCTGTCTGTCTGTATGTCTGTGTGTGTCATTATTTATAAATTTTCGCTGCAATCACTTGTCTGATTAATGCAAAACTTTAAACATCGGAGGGGCTCCCCAATGGAGAATATTTTATTGATAACTCTAATGTTATATGTCACATGTTATGGCAGCCATATTGGAGTAAAGGAAAATTTGGACATCATCTTCTCCAAAACTGCTTAATGAAAAAAATTAAAACTTAGCACATGTCATCAACTCCCCATGGGGTATATAAGGTGATAAAATGATGCCATCAGTGAAGTGGTATTCCAGCCATAATTGGTTGAATCAAAATCCTTCTCCGAAAAATCTGAAACTTCACAAATCGAATCCATGACCCGATGTGAGTGAGGAATTACATTTATGACATCAATCACATGATCTTGCGGCCAATTTTTTTTCATATTCATCTTCATTGATGCAATTAGGCCGCCATTTGCACAAAAGTGATCATTAAATGTCCTAATAATCAATCAATAATAAATAAAACTATTAATAACGGCAATGTATGTGACATATTAGGGTGCATGGATGATATGGGTATATGGGCAATAAGAGCAGTGGGCCATAATAGTCACGTGTTCAGTTAATGATGGTATTTTTGTTCAGAATGAGCACACAAGGTGAGACTATGTGCTCTACCAAGTGCCATTGTAGTTAAGAAAATTACTCAGCAGGCCAAAAGGCAGTGTGAAAAGGGCATAGCCAAGAATATTAAACATAACAGCAAGACATTCTTCAAGTATGTAGGAGGTAAAGAAAGGGTGAAGAGTGTGTGCCCTTTGAGGAATAACACAGGAGAGTTTGTGCATGATGAGGGTGAGATGGAAGTCTAATTAAATCGTTTTTTGCTTCTACATTTACATAGGAAGTCAAGGGAACTTACAAAAGTGAAGGGTATCTATGTCAGAGGTGAACAACAGCTTTTTAGAAGAGATGAAATAAGAGTATAGGAAGTGAAGAAGCAGTGAGAAAAATTAAGGAATGCCAAAGCTCCAGCGCCGGAGAATATGTAACCGAGAATACTGCGGGAGGTAGCAAAGCAGATAAGCGTGGTATTATCGGATTCCTTTAACAACTCGTTGGAGTCAGAATGAGTGGGAGAGAATTAGAGAAGAGCAAATGTAAAACTATTAGGCCTAATTGAGAAAAGTTCCAGATAAGAATTGGGGGAACTTCAGACCTGTTAGCTTGACTGCGGTTGTGGTAAAGGTGTGGAAACATTAATTAAGGAACAGACAGAGAAATAATTGAATGATTTCAAAATAATGAAAGGTATTCAGCATTGACTGACCCAAGGAAGATGATGTTTAACAAATTTATTGACGTTTTATGAGGTAGTTTCTGATTTTGGAGATGAGGGAAGTGCAGTGGACATAGTGAAATATTGAATTTCAGAAGGCATTTGATAAGGTACCACATAAGACGTTGTTTGGAGGTCAGGTAGATATCAGCGAGGGTGGTGATCAGATTCACGAAGTCTAGATACTTTAATAGATTGGGCAGAAGAATGGGGGATGCAATTTAACATTAAGAAATGTAAGGTGCTGGGGGTTGTTTCAGAAAAAATGTTAAGAATAATGGAAATAGAGATTACATAATGCAAGGAGCAATCTTGGAGCATGTCACACAGGAGAAGGATCTGGGGGTGCATATTTATTTGTATGAAGTCTGTGGCTGCTTGTATCGTATGAAGCCAGAGCCTGTGGCTCTGGCGCATGCTGCATCATTTTCTGGGGGCATGGCTGTGCTGCTGATGCAATGCCCTCTGTTGCCATTAAGCTGGTACTCATTTTGCCAACCTCATAAGGATGGCAGGTTGAGTCAACGCACCTGGTGTTAATTCAGTGGATTGACAGGGGCTTGAAGTCAAGACCTGAAGATCTTAAGCCAGCCACCCAAACAGTAAAGCCAACACCAGGCTTTCTGGAGGTGGTAGTAGATGATGGGTTAAGCAGACAGGGCAGTGCCAGGCAGCTAGCTATTGGTGAAGCGAACTGGGTTTTAGGTTGTATTCGTTGAGGGATAAATTATAAATCAAAAGCGGTCATGTTAACAATCCATAGGAATTTAGTGAGACCTCATCAAGAATATGGTGTACAGTTTTGGTCACCACATCTCAGGAAGGACATATCTGTTATGGAGAGGGTACAGTGTTGAACAAATGGATTGATTTCAGGGCGAGCTAAATGAAGCTATGAGGAGCGTTTGAAGGAGATAGGACTTTATACATAGGAAAGGAGGCGATTGTGAGGGGATCGAAATAGAGATCTTTAAGATAATGTATAGACAATACAGACAATAAACTAGAAGGGCACTCTTCAATGTCACATCGTCGCCAGACATGCCTCCACCTACACTGTTACTTCAGTATAGATACTTGTGCAAAGTTTTACTGAAATCCCTGAACTCAGATTCAAAAAAATTAAATAATGGCCCCCTCCTGCACCAAAGTTCCTTATGTATGTATGTATGCATTTATGTATGTATGTATGTATGTATGTATCGTATAGAATCGAAGACGGCTTGGCTGATCCCAATAAAATTTTGCAAACACGCTTGGCGTACCCAGGGTTAGGTCACTGATACAAAATACCACCCCCTCCCCCCTCATGATGGTGGGGAGACAACTTGCAATTTTTGCCTTTAGTTGTGGAATAGTGTAAATGGTTTACCACTGATCCCTGGCTGAGCGAGGGAATATTGACACCATATTTCCCTCCCAGAGGGAGCGGGTATTACTGGTTCTGTAAACAGTACAAAGTATAATGTCAGAGATGAGAGAGATAAACAATGGATTTTCGTTAAAAGTTGATGGATATGTTTACCACTGTGCGAAATAATGTGCGGCTAACATTTTGAGCATTAGCCCTTCACCAGGGCAAAAGAGTGAAGAATATGTTATCCCTTTTTGTCTTTTGCTGTGAAGAAACGCAGCCACCCTCCCCTCACCACCTCATTTCCATTTGACAGTAAATATATTCTTATGAACCCCGTCTGTATGTCTGTCTCTGTATGTTTGTCTGTGAACAGGATATCTCAAAAAGTTGTGGATGGCTTCGGACGAAATTTGATGGACAGGTTGGGTGTGTGTGACAAGGACAAATTCATTTGATTTTGGTAAAGAACCAGAACCAGACACTAGAATTAAATATTTTTAAGTGATTCTTCACCATTGAGAGATGGGGACCAAAAACGATACATATGGCATGATGTCTCAAAAGGTTGTGGAGGAGTTATGACAAAACTGGGTGGATGAGTTGGTTTTGTGACAAGAAAAAGCCAATTCGATTTCAGTGAAGGTCCGGATGCAGATAAGGCCTCTCAGTGGGATACAAAATGTAAACTGCTCAGCCTGGTGGAGGTATGCAATCTACCGAGTGCCGTTCGAGTTCATCTTGTACTGCAATCCTGCCCAAAAATGGAAGGTATGTCCAATTTTGCGATTTTGAGATACTATATTTGTTTGTTTAATGGCCACCTCATGTGGAGTTACTGTGTTATTGAGTCCACCTCGATAGAGAACTACGCTTCTCTGAGAGCTATGACTTATATGGAGTGATAGAGCAGATAATATTGATGCGTTTTCAGGTAAAAATTGAAATTCGACAAACATGGATATACCTGCACTGTGTTCTATTTTTGTACAGAATACAGACCAACACAAGCTTTCATAGAACTCGTAATCTGTTGTCAGAGTGAGATAAATGCTGGATAATCAGATAAACATGTATTATTGACCCATCGGCACATGAGCTGATCGCAAAATTGAAGTTCTGAACTGTGCTCCTGAGAACATGAAGTTCTTCCAAGAACAGCTCCAGCCTAAGGAGGAAAAGCATATTGCATCAAAATGATTATTAATGGTATTGTAAATATGTGACGTCAGCTGATGTTGTTTCTGGTGGTAAGACTGTACCATATTGATAGCACTGACATGAAGCCTGACATGAGAGAGACAAACTAAATAGCCTCTAAGCCATTTTCTTGTTCTCTTTCTCTTTTCTCACGGTTCACAACTACTGCATATCTAACTTTGAAATTTAGATGCACACACGCAGAGCAGCCTATTATGCAATTTTGAGTGGAATTTCCAATGCTCAGCAATAAACAATTACTGCATCATAACCAAATACATGAAAGCTCAACTTAATTCCAATGAAAATGACAAAACAAAGTAGCAACTCACAACTCACAATAAACTTGACAAGCTTGATACATGTGACAATATTATCCACACCCAGAGGTGGAACACTGTCAGAATGTATGATATCAAATTGAAAAAAAAAAATCTTCGTTTTGCTCCTTTGGATTCAGCCTCTTGCTACGATTCGTCTTTATTGAACGACAAAATGCAACTGTTATACTGTGATTTCAGCATTTTTATTCTAATGTGATGCTTATATTTCAAACTTGAAAACAGAGGGAAGTCGATATTGCACAATTACAAATGCCCACGCTTCCCACCGAGAGCAACACTGAAAGATGTGGAAAAGTTCCACCAGGAATAACGCAATATTAAGTTTTGAGTTAAATCTTTTCCTGTTTTGACTTCTGTGACCCCAAGTCCAACCTCCCTGGGCATGAACCGGGGGTCAAATCCCCAAAATTGTGATATATTTCATGCGTATCCCAATGTTGAGTGCACATACAAAGTTTCATTTAGAAATGTTTTAAAATGTGCCCGTAATTGCATTTTTCAGTATTTGACCCTTTTGACCCTAACCCAGCCCCCCAGAGTGCGGGGCCAAAAATGATAATGCTCTCGCACATTCTTACCATGTGGTGATCATGACTACCAAGGTTGGAGAATTTCTGCCTAACTGTTTAGGAGGAGATGGTGTTATACAGATGGACAGACGGACAGACAGACAGGATTACAATATCTCCCCATTTTTTTTCAAAAACCATGGGGATAATAACAACTTATCAAGTATAATTCACAATTAAGCAATTAAGACCAAAACAATAATGGCAAATAAAATGGTCAATCGTTATGTCATCCTTCTCTATTAAATAAGGCAATTATGTGTATGTGTGTATGTATGTATGTGTGTATGTATGTATGTGTGTATGTATGTATGTGCATACGTTTGAAAATCGTAGAAAAAAAAATAGGGCTGTTATGACCTCCACTAAATTTTGCATGCATGGTGGTAGTACCGAGGGTAAACCTCCCCTTCCATGTGTTGGGGGGGGGGGGAGATGACTTGCCAATGCTCCCTAGGAGAGAGGTTGTTTCCAGTGAGTAAAGTTCAACAAGTGAAAACAAATGCTTTCAAAAAACATCGGGAGAGCATGGCCACGCCTCAGCCAATAAAACTACCCCACAATCTTGTGCTTTGAATGAATAAAATACTGTGTACTAGCAATTATGCAGTTATTTGCAATGAGAGAAAAAAAAACATCACAAGTTGCAATTATGTGGCCACCTGTTATGAGACTACTTTTGTTTTCCAGAATGGGGACGTCACTTTGATATGTTATACTGACCATAATCATATGATCTTTGAAGCATGTTCGGTCAGATCAAGGTGGCTAGGGGTTATCTAACAATCTTTGGAGTTTTATCCACAATTATCAAAATGGTTTCAATGGATAAAATGTTCCAGAATACATGAAGTAAATGGTTTGGATGTTTATAAGATAATAATGCTGAAAATATAATCCTGAAAATTAGCCATATGGCTTGATTAAAAAAAAACTTCCTCAAATCCAATTACTACACTTGTAAACAACAACCGATAATACAAATACAAGCAATTTTAAAAGCTCGTTAACAAACATTGAGCAAATATTGACCGACGTATGATAAAAGAGTTCGTTAATGTTTTCAATGTGTACCGCTGAATCTTAAGGGTTCACAATTATAATAACTACACTGATATCATCACAACCTCCACCACTGCAAGGTGGTGTCATTCGATAACATGGATAATAAACCCTGATGATATTATCTGTTCTGACAGTTAATTAACAGATTTATCATGGTTGTATTAAAGGAAACACCTGGAATTGTGCCACGTCTCCTGGTAATTTATGGAATTGCTTTGCTGTTTATGGCCTTTCATTGCTGTGCCCGTGATAATTGAGTTACAAAAATACGTATTATTAAAAACAACGTCCATAGAGTCAAAAGTCCTTCATCAAATCTGCAATGCAAACTTTTCACCTTTTCTTTTCTCCCACCTTTTGTACAATGGGCTTTGCCAATGGCACAATGTGCCTCCAAGGAAATATTTCTTCCCATCACCATAACCCAAATAATTATTATTGTTTTAAGGCAATCCTTCCTAATCACAGTAAAGATATATCATATATATATATATATATATATATATATATATATATATATATATATATATATATATATATATATATATATATATATATATATATATATATATATATATATATATATATATATATATATATATATATATATATATATATATATATGTCAAACAGAAGACCAAGAAGAAGCAAAGTGTTGTGTGGAGAGGAAAAGTCATGTAATTGTTCTGTAGGTGGGCAAATGAAACAGAAGTGGACAGAATAAGACTAACAAGTGGATATGCATGACAGATAGAACTTAGGCTGCGCATTCGGTGGAGACATTAGAGGGTGAGTTGGAAGGAAGCTGAAATGTACATGTGACACTCACTGCGCACATATATGGAGATAGACTTGCGAACAGGACCGCTCACGTTGTTGCTGGCTGAGCACTGGAATTCACCTGCGTCTTCCAGCCGCACACGTGGAATCGTCAGGTTTCCACCGGAAACCTAACAAGTGAGTGCCAATGGGTCAAACACCACACGGGGGGCCATGCTGTTCAACAAAATCTCAATGGTCTCACCGTTGTACCCAGATGCTTTGGCTGGGTGCTTTTGATCATCCAAGCAGTGGGTTTGTGGGGATTGAGGTAGAGGGGATGGGAGGGAGGAGGGAGAGGGAAACTTTTTACTTGGGATTAAACCTTGCGTTCGCTAAAACATTGAACCGAATACAATATTATCCAGAAAAATTGGTATCACCAAAGAAATTATCTCTTTATAACGCGACATATTTTATTCTTTCAGACAGTAAACCGTAATCACATAGATTAAGGCAAAGTGATATTTCAATTGGTGACCCTGATATCAAGGATGATATGCACAAAATAAGTATCTCAGACTAACCTGGGCCAGTGAAGGCTGAATTTGTATTTAATATTATTGCACAATTAACTTCAAATCGTATAATCAGTTGCTCCGGAAAACCAGAATGCCTTAAAACCCATTTGGAAATCATGGGGGCAATTGGGAGGCGAGTACTTTTGAATCACAGTGTAAGTCGATGGCAACACTGCCTACTTGCAGTGTGTGTGGAGGCCCACTCGCTTGAACAGGCACTCCCAACCCTTGACCATAACGCAAGCCAAGACTCAGTAAGCGGCACTCTGTGATTAATTAGAAACTCATGAGGTGTTAAATAAGTGTTATTCTTGGTTTTAGGCACACTGACACTTTGTCACCGTGCTAGTAATATCCCGCAGTGTCGTGCTTCACATTACCTGTGGCGATGCTTTTGCTGCAGTGGCTTCATCAGCGGTGGCGCCTTACTGGTGCGCAATTTTAGTGATTATCATCCATTGTAGGAGCTGCCAGTTTTTTGATAGCTCACCAGGTGGAACATCCACGTTGGATTTCAAAGGTTTTAAGCAATGCAGGTCAGCACATCTCTATGCGCTGATTACAGCCACTGCTGGGCATCCAAGTAGTTGGATATTTTGTCATGTTTTATCAGAAGTTACTGAGGCCTTGCTCTTCTTTGTGCAGCATACCAGATGTGGCATGCAATTTTCTTCTAACCTTCTGTGTTTTCTTTAGTAAATCCAACCTGCCAATCCATCTCAGTTCATTTGCATGCCGGTATATTTAGCAGTGAGCTAAGCTTCTACATCATGTGTCATGTTTGTCACACACTCATCCATCTCCATATCTTGGCAGGCTTTTTACAGCTGTCTTTGTAAAATCTTCCCTCAAAGCAGCGATATATGTAATGTGTAAAAGAAAATTTGCCCAAGACAGAACTGGCCGCATGCCTCGGGGATTTTCACTTTGAATCAAGGCCAGATAATCTCGTATCATTATCAAACACCATCAACCCTGTGACCAAAGAAACTACAGATTAAACTCCCAAAAACATGGAGGTTACAAGTTATGGGAACGTGAGCTGTATAACAAATGTGTTTCAAAGCTGAGCAAGTTCTGAAGAAACCAATCTCTCTTTAAATGTAAAACAGAAGCAGTCAGACTTATGCTGAATTTAAAAACAAAAAAACGGTATATTTTGGAGTTGGAGAAGGGAAGCCTTCTGTTTTGTTAACCAACTCTTTCAGGTATACCTTCCCCATCACCTCCAGGATGCATGCATTCTTCCAGAAACCATCTTCTAGTTCAACTCCAAAAATTTAGGCTTTATGCACACACCTCAAAACTATTTCGTTCCTCTTTTCTGTTGTTTGTGAAACCACCGCCCTGAGGCTGTTCCATCATAAACTTACTTCCAGGGCATCAAGCAGGGGGTGCACCATTATCTCATGTCCCATGAACCCTTCCTAATCCAACCCCTCACTCGCAAGTTAACTTATTTCGTCCCCTTCTCTTTCTCTCCCATCTTTTCCTGTTTTTTAATATATATATATATATATATATATATATATATATATATATATATATATATATATATATATATGTATATATATATATGTATATATATATATATATATATATATATATATATATATATATATATATATATATATATATATTGTTGTGGTTGACGAAATTCACAAACCACCATTCAGGTCCCTTAGGTGAGATATCTCTGTAAGTATATGTGTAGTTAGGCCCAAACCCGTTGTTTAGAGGGAATAAATGTCATTCACTCGGGCTGCGACCCCTCTAGATAGCCGTTTTTCTTTTACTATCTTTATTTTGGACCAGCCGCCATCACACAACAACCACCAGCCACAACGCCGCTTCACAACAACAACCACCAACCACAACGCCGCTTCACAACAACAGCCACGACCTTTACCGTCACAACTCGCCACCATCGCATCACCACCATTCTTGCGCCACTTGTGGGCACCGATACTGGACTCGTGCAGGGCGCGCACCGAGCAGCGTGTTCAGAAACATCACAGACTTTCCGAGGAAAACGGATCAAAAACGACTCACGCCCACTTCTGTTCCGTCCTATCGGTGAGCGTGGGGCGATTTGGCCCCGCCTCCAGGGCGTTGGAGTGCGGTCGCTATATGCAAATTCACGGATCAAAAAGCATTCACGCCCACTTTTCCTCGGTCCAATGGGGAGCCAGTTAGAGGTGAAGGGTTGGAGGTAAAGGGTCAAAGGTGAAGGAGCGAAGCCACGGGGGATATAAACGGCTGCGTTCGTCAGTCAAGGCAGTTCGCAGTTGGGAGTTCGCGGAGCCAGTGAAGAGTTGGGACGAGTCAAGAGAGGAGACGGAGAGGGCGATCGGACGAGGCTGTGGAGAGGCGGCGGCGGCAAAGGCGGTTGAGGGGGTGCTCGCGTAGGAGTCGGGGAGCTGCGGAGGGAGAGGCCGGCGGCGCGACCGAGGTCGTGGTGGAGACGCTCGTCGCGGGATCCGAGACAGGGAGATATCCTCCTTTCCCCCGAGCATCAACAACCCCCTCCTGTTTCCCCCCGCGCTGAGATAGTGCGACAAGGGGGCCCCTTTCCCACCCCCTACCAGACACTGTCCGCGAGGCCCGCGGAGTTGGGGCGCCAGCGCCATTTCGCGGCTCATCACCAGACGGGTAGGCCCGACGCGGTCTCGGCCCCAGGCCCGCCTACCCCCCTCATCCTGGAGGGTGGTTCTTTTTCTTTTGCTTTGGGTATATGTGTTGTCGGCGCCGTCTGTAAAGTAAAATTGTATAAGTGTTGCCGTGTGCTCGGTAGTCGGATAGCTCTGCATTGTCTTCTTCTTTTATATTTGCTTTTTGTGTAATATTGTGTGTTTCTTCTCCTTTTACATTTGCTTTTGGTGTAATTGTATATGTGTGCTTTCCGTTCATCGCGAAATAAATGTGCTTCATGTTGAACTGTTTTCCCGTTTCGCTTCGTCTTTTCCTCTATTGAATCTCCATCTTACTTCACGTAAAGGGTTGGTCGTGGGCTAAAACGCCCGATAATTAATCGAACTGTCGAGGCCGACGATAACACCGCTCGGTTATCCCGATAGTACGGAACGGGTCGCTTAAAGTGGCCCGTGTCCGAAGTCGACCTGCGGCGAGGTGCGATCGCCCGGTCTACC
This sequence comes from Eptatretus burgeri, assembly GCF_056783735.1. Lineage (NCBI taxonomy): Eukaryota > Metazoa > Chordata > Myxini > Myxiniformes > Myxinidae > Eptatretus > Eptatretus burgeri. Next base: position 90,465,902 of record NC_140969.1, read on the forward strand.
CTCCGTGTGGGTACTTAGGTAGGTCGAATTTGGCGAGCAACCCTATCCCACGCGGGGGGCCGATTGGCACGATCGTGGTGAGGCCGAAAGGTCCACCCATGACTAGTTCCCGGCGTTAGTTCGAGAGGGTCACGACTGGATTTTCCGTCCGGTGGGCGACGTGCCGCGATTCGAGTTACGTGGCCGTTCGCACGTCGGCGGGCGCGAATCCGCAACACTGGTGTCAGGTCGTGCGATATAAACTCATCGCCCTCCTCGCGGCACTGGTATCGGAGAACGGGAAAACGGGCTCTCCTGTCTCCAGCTAAATTCACGGGAATCGGTCCAGGGGTGAGAGAAGCGACCCCCGATTCCCTCCAAATTACGAGCGAGCTAAATTAACGCTTTACGAGAAGCAAGATGGCGTCTCAAGGCGAGCGGGTGCCGGGTGGATTAGGTATGTGTAATAGTAATGAAGAATCCATGGCTCAGGACGAGATCACCGTGCAAGAGATACCCGTACCAGAAGGTTGGGAAAGGCATCGATGCCGTTCATCTGGTCGGTTTTTTTTATTATAACTCCACCACTAAATGTAGTCAGTGGGAGTGGCCAGGGCAGGTGACAATGCGGCAGATTATGGAACTCGCGCAGAGCATAAATGACAAACTGGATTACTGGAATGCCGAAATAGAAAAAATGAACGAAAAGATGGATGCGAATACACAACAAATGAACGAAAAGATGGATACAAACACAAACGAAATAAAAGGCATGAACAAGCAAATGAACGGAATGGAAACAAACATAAGGGAAGAGACGGAAATAATAGTTGAGACAAGGGAGGTAAAGGGTGAAGAGGTGACTGAGTTGGCAGAGACACGGGAGATGGGAACGATAGAGGGAAGACTGCACGATGAAGATGGGGTAAGTGACGCACACACACACACGGAGGTAGTGGAGGACAATGGGGGTGAGCTGGTGGACTGGGTGGAGGCCCGGTGCGAGCAGCTGGATGGCCTCCTTCAGGAACGAGGGGAGGGAGTATGCCCCCTTGAGGCGAGTCACGACCAGGTGGGTTCGGTCGTGCTTTGCGAGGTTGAGGGGACGGGTGCTGTGGACAGGTGCACGGAGAGCTTGGGGGGTATAGAGGCCCCGGAGACCCTTGTGGGGACACGAATCCCCAGTGTGGTTGTCCCTGTGTGTGTGGTGCAAGGTGCGAGTGCGTCCCCGTATGTGGAAGTGACCCCGTGTGTGAGTGGTGTGGTGGCGACTGTGCCGGAGTACGTGCTTCCCAGCACGCCGTGTGTAAAAGGGGCACCGCAAGTGGAAGAGGCCGTGTGTGTGGATGAAACGGCCAGTATGGATGAAACACCGCGGTTGAGTGCCCCCGCGTGTGTGAGTGAGGCACGGTGTGTGGATGAGGCACTGCGGGTGAGTTCCCCCGCGTGTGTGAGTGGTGTGGTTTGTGTGAGGGAAATGGCACGAGTGAGTGGAAGGCCGCGAGTGAGTGGAGCCACGTGTGCGAGGGAGATGGCATGCGTGAGTGAACGGCCGAGTGCAAGGGAGACCGTGTGTGTGAGAGAGCGGTATGTAAGGGAGATGTCGGTCGGCATGTGTGAACATGCAGCCGCGTCTCCCGGTGTGAGTTTAATGGTGAGGTGTGTTAGCGTCGTAACACGCGGGAGTGCGTGTGTTGAATGGCGACGACGACGGCGACAGAAGAAAGAAAGCCGAGTAGCGGCTGTAGTTGTTTCGGGGACCGTGCCGGGTTCACCCAGCAGTGAGCACGAGGTCCGTGCTGTGCAACGCACGAGGCCCCCACGTGCTCGCTTGCGAGAGTGAAGTCCCGGTCCGGAAACGCACGCGGTGGATTTGCCGATCCCGCGGACGGACAAAGCTTAGGCAGGTAAACGGATTTGGACCGGACGGGTTCTCCACGCGATCGTGTGTGTGAAGCTCCAACGGGCAAAGCACATGTGTTCGCGTGGGGAACCCCTCGAGACGTGGGGCTTGTGTTTTTTTTTATGCGCACGGTGACGTCATGGCTGCACGTGGGGTTGGAATCCGGCAGGAAGGGTATCCCTGCCGGATGGTACCGTCCAAGGAGGGACGAGGTACACGTGCAGCTGCATGACGTCACGGGCAGGTGCAAAGTGCGCGAGCTGTGAGTTACCGCGCTGGTGCTGCGCAATTAGAAAAAAAAAAAGAAAAAAAAAAGCAAGCCTCACTTTCGGGTGCACAGGATTCCTGGGCAAGGGGTGGAAGACCCCCTTGACCTGGGCACAGGAGGAAACTAGTTAGGGAGAAGGGTTAGCTTAGTTAGACCGACTTCATGGGGCAGGGGTAAGTCCTCATGGAGTCCGTGGAATGGATGAGTTAGAGGGATTGTAGCGAGATTTAGGTTGGGAAATTGATTAATGGGATTATTTAGAAAACAGTGACAGACAGTGAATGTGTAGTGGGGACGTAGCTTAGCTACGTAGTGTTAAAAGGAACGTGCTGTAGTTTAAGGGACGACGTGGGAGCACGAGTTAGTTAGGGGAAGTAGTTAGGAGGATGGCAGAGTTCAGCGGTGTGTGTGTTGAAGAGTTGTGAGGTGAGTACATGATGAGTGAGTGAGGCCAGCGGGTCTGTGTGAGTGGAGCGAATGGGGAATGCATGGTGGGATGAGTGATTGGGGGGAGGAGTGACTCCCGCCCAAGGGACCCCGGGGTCAGTATAAAGTGAGTTAGGGGGTTAGTCAAATTGAAAAATGGAGGTTGTTTTGTTGTTGGTGGGAGTGTAGGCTCGAAACCCATTTGGAGGGGTGCAGGAGCCCTGTTGACGGGCTGGGAGCGTGGTGGCGAAAGGTGAGTATCGCTGAGTGGGTACCCCGGGCACCAGGCTAGTCGGCCGTAGTAGGCCAAGGGCCCATGGGGGGCCGGGATAGCGTAGTGGGCACGGGTGCGCCTGCTTGGTGCGGGGGCCCGGGGCGCCATTAGCCGCGTGGGCAGTGTTGTAGGCACGGGTGACCCTCGGAAAGGGGCCTGGGAAGCCAGCCTGCCACGTGTGCGTTTCAGGGGAGGTGCCATGGGGGGCACTCCCCGGTGTTAGGGAGCTGGTAGGCTCGGAGGCAGTGTAGTGCCCGGGGGTGCCATAGCGGGAGATTCGGCAGAGGGTCGTGCCTGCCAAAGGGAGCCACGTGTCCCAGCCATGAGACCGTGTGAGGGCACGGAGAGAAAATTGGGGGGCGAGGCCCGAAATTGTAAGGACACCAACACAGGCGACGGGAATCTGGGTTGTTAGAACCAATAGTTTAAGCGAGAGGCGCTTGTTGAAAGCCCCGGGGTAGTTTAACAGTTAAATGGTTAGGGTAGATTAGGAGATGTACCCCTCCGCACCATCCATCCCCTCGCTCTCGTTGTGGGCCGCTGGACCCACTTTGGTTATAGATCGCTGAAGTCTGGGGAGGCCATTCTGAGGCTTCGTTGGGCCTCGACAAAGGACGCTAGCTCTCCCTTATTCCCCTCCGGGAAGGGAACGTAGGGGTTGGGAGTAGGCTAGGCGACAGGATAGGTTAGCCGAACAAGGACAGTACAGGGGGTTAGGGGACGATTTATAGTGGGGAAGTAAAAATAAAAAAATAAGTTGGGGCTAAATTGGGGTTTGACAAATTAAGGGAGTGGGTATAGACAGTGACAGGCAAACGCGATAGGTTGGGAGGGAGACCGTAGGGTAGGTCCGAGCCCGCCTTCCGAGTGGCCAGCACCACCGCACTCCCTCCACCAACCTCCACTGAACGGCAAAGGCTGGCCAGCTTCATCTGCTGGCTGTGTTGCTGCAAGGCAGAGGCCGGCCAACTTCATCGGCAGCTGTTGTTTTGCTGCAAGGCCTGTGCCGGCTGGATCGGCTGCAGCTGCTGTGCTGCAAGGCCTGTACCGGCCGGATCGTCTGCAGCTGTTTTCTGCAAGGCCTGTGCCGGCCAGTTCATCTGCCGGCTGTGTTTGCCTGCAACGGCCTTCTTCTGCGGGCTGTGTTTGCCTGCTGCCTTTGCCATGCCCACTGCCCACGTTCACCAGCCCCGTTCAATTTTGCTTTGCCCCCCCCCCCTGTTCATTTCCATGCGCGCCGGGATCATCGTAAAAGCAACAGTTTGCAAGCTGCAAGAACTGCCCTGTTGGCAGCTACAACACGGGCCTGCAGTGGCGGCCCGTGCACCGTGTTTGCGTTCAGTTCAAACCATTCATCCATCCATTCGTTGTGTTCATTGCGTGTGCCACTTGAGCTGGCACGGAGACTACGTTTGTGCAGCCCATGCACCGTTGTGGTTCACTGCGTTCAGTTCAAAAGGGAAGGCCTTGGACTGCGTGTGAGCAGCCGGCCACGTTCCCTGTCACCTGCATTGTTTGAGTCAGAGACTGCATGCGAGCAGCCTGGCTCCCTGCTAACTGCTTTCTTTTTGCAGAGTTCATTGATCCTGGGCCATGGTTTAGTGTAAAATTTGTAAGTTAAGGTTAAGATGTACTGTAAATATGAGTGCGCCCCCGGCATGTCTGTCTTAGCGCCGGCAATTTTATTTAAGTCGTCCGTGTGAGTGGGTTTGTTTAGGTAGTTACTCAGCCCTCAGGTTATTTATTTTGGGGACACGAATACCTTGAATGTCGCACTCAGGGATCCGTGGGTAAAATGTACTAGGGGAAAACTACACATGATGGCACACGAAAATTTGACGACTCGGGACGAGTCTGTAAAAAGAGGAGGGGGTAGTGTTGTGGTTGACGAAATTCACAAACCACCATTCAGGTCCCTTAGGTGAGATATCTCTGTAAGTATATGTGTAGTTAGGCCCAAACCCGTTGTTTAGAGGGAATAAATGTCATTCACTCGGGCTGCGACCCCTCTAGATAGCCGTTTTTCTTTTACTATCTTTATTTTGGACTAGCCGCCATCACACAACAACCACCAACCACAACGCCGCTTCACAACAACCACCAACCACAACGCCGCTTCACAACAACAGCCACGACCTTTACCGTCACAACTCGCCACCATCGCATCACCACCATTCTTGCGCCACTTGTGGGCACCGATACTGGACTCGTGCAGGGCGCGCACCGAGCAGCGTGTTCAGAAACATCACAGACTTTCCGAGGAAAACGGATCAAAAACGACTCACGCCCACTTCTGTTCCGTCCTATCGGTGAGCGTGGGGCGATTTGGCCCCGCCTCCAGGGCGTTGGAGTGCGGTCGCTATATGCAAATTCACGGATCAAAAAGCATTCACGCCCACTTTTCCTCGGTCCAATGGGGAGCCAGTTAGAGGTGAAGGGTTGGAGGTAAAGGGTCAAAGGTGAAGGAGCGAAGCCACGGGGGATATAAACGGCTGCGTTCGTCAGTCAAGGCAGTTCGCAGTTGGGAGTTCGCGGAGCCAGTGAAGAGTTGGGACGAGTCAAGAGAGGAGACGGAGAGGGCGATCGGACGAGGCTGTGGAGAGGCGGCGGCGGCAAAGGCGGTTGAGGGGGTGCTCGCGTAGGAGTCGGGGAGCTGCGGAGGGAGAGGCCGGCGGCGCGACCGAGGTCGTGGTGGAGACGCTCGTCGCGGGACCCGAGACAGGGAGATATCCTCCTTTCCCCCGAGCATCAACAACCCCCTCCTGTTTCCCCCCGCGCTGAGATAGTGCGACAAGGGGGCCCCTTTCCCACCCCCTACCAGACACTGTCCGCGAGGCCCGCGGAGTTGGGGCGCCAGCGCCATTTCGCGGCTCATCACCAGACGGGTAGGCCCGACGCGGTCTCGGCCCCAGGCCCGACTACCCCCCTCATCCTGGAGGGTGGTTCTTTTTCTTTTGCTTTGGGTATATGTGTTGTCGGCGCCGTCTGTAAAGTAAAATTGTATAAGTGTTGCCGTGTGCTCGGTAGTCGGATAGCTCTGCATTGTCTTCTTCTTTTATATTTGCTTTTTGTGTAATATTGTGTGTTTCTTCTCCTTTTACATTTGCTTTTGGTGTAATTGTATATGTGTGCTTTCCGTTCATCGCGAAAAAAATGTGCTTCATGTTGAACTGTTTTCCCGTTTCGCTTCGTCTTTTCCTCTATTGAATCTCCATCTTACTTCATGTAAAGGGTTGGTCGTGGGCTAAAACGCCCGATAATTAATCGAACCGTCGAGGCCGACGATAACACCGCTCGGTTATCCCGATAGTACGGAACGGGTCGCTTAAAGGGGCCCGTGTCCGAAGTCGACCTGCGGCGAGGTGCGATCGCCCGGTCTACCCTCCGTGTGGGTACTTAGGTAGGTCGAATTTGGCGAGCAACCCTATCCCACGCGGGGGGCCGATTGGCACGATCGTGGTGAGGCCGAAAGGTCCACCCGTGACTAGTTCCCGGCGTTAGTCCGAGAGGGTCACGACTGGATTGTCCGTCCGGTGGGCGACGTGCCGCGATTCGAGTTACGTGGCCGTTCGCACGTCGGCGGGCGCGAATCCGCAACAATATATATATATATATATATATATAATGTCAAGGCTCATTTCAGAGCTAACACAAAAAAACATATAACAAGCGGAGCAGGAGACAAGATGGGTGGGAGAGGGAAGCACAAAACAGTGGGGAAGAGAGACATTAGATCTGTGGAAGGGAGAGGGATGGGGTGGGGGTACACAGGGTAAACAAGATGGACACAACAGGGACTTTGAGGAAGGAAAGCAGGGAATTTGAAGTAGGTGGGTTTTAGGCAGATTAACCGGGGTAGAAAAGGTCATGGTTTTGGATGGGGGATGGTGGTGAACAGCTGTTTTGAAGACCGGAGGGAATTGAAGAGAGTGTGGGAGTTTGTTCCAAAGGTGGGGAAAAAGAGGAATTAAAGAATGAAGGTGGGCAGTGATTCTTGATTTTTGTAGTTTTACCAGAAGGGGGTTGCTGGTGGGCTTTGAGCACCCTGCGGAAATATGGGCAGCACAGATGGCAAACAAAGCACCGAGGGGGGGTGGGCAAGGCCGGAGAGGATACGGTAGAAGACCGAGAGACCACTGACCTGCCTGCAGTGAAATGCATTCTTCCAGCGATGCATTGAACTTGAAGATTGTTCATTCATTCGCTTGCTTATTTTGTCCAAATGTGATCCCTTCTCACCCTTTGTCACCTCACTTTTCCATGAGCCCCAATCTTGGATAGAACGGGCTATTGTTCTGTAGTTTGCTTTGGAAGGTGGATTTGCTAACAGTGTGCTTAACCGACGGGAGCATCAAGGGTAGTAAGAAGGCTGATGGGCTGTAGACAATGTCGACGTAGTGGTTTTCAGCACCAAACTTGCAAATCATAAAACCTTTCACATTTTAGGAATGTTTTTTGTGACATATCTTACGTATAAAATAACATGATACAGGGTGGGCCAAAAAAATGTACCCGATTCCAAAATGAAATGACAGCATAACCATGCAAGATAGGATTGAACAATAAAGTGCATGAATAAGGTGAAAGTCAATTTTCTTTATTTTATGAAATACCTTTTTAAAATTTATTTATTTATTTTATTAAATAACTCTTTGTTGCAGATTCAAAATGTCTAAATTATGTGGATGGTGCATGATATGTCCAAATGCTTGATAGTTATTTTTGGAGACAAATACCGAATGAAAAAGGCGTGTGGGTCCAGCAAGATGGGGCCAGAGCACACACCTCCCGCCTGGCAATGCAACGGCTTAATGAACATTTTCCAGGGCACTTAATTTCCCACAGGTCTCCATTTCAGTGGCCTCCAAGGTCACTCAATCTGTCCCCTTTCGACACTTTTATGGAGATACCTTAAAGAAAAATTCTTTCAGGAAGCCAAGAACAATTAGTGATCTGAAGCATTTTGTGATTACAGCTATCGCCAATATTGCGCGTGAGACGCTGCAGGCTATAATCAGCAACTCTGCTGCGTGTATTCACACGTGTGCTCAAAATGATGAAAGACATTTTGAAAATCTGTCTTGATGGAAATAAACTTGAAATATCCCTCTATTATTTCGTTTTGTTTTACACTCAAATCAGAATTCATTTATACGGGCAGTATTTAGTGCCTGCCCCAGAGATGCCCTAAGAGTATTAAAAAGTCAACCATAATGTTTGGCTTAACATTACATGTCGATCAGACTTGGTGGGACAGGCATATTACACCCTCTTCTTTGGACCATTAATGAACCAGCTGGGTTTTAACCAACAACACAAAAGTGATGCAATTATCCTGAAACTAGCTCACTTTTCAGAAGCTTAGATACCATATCCTTTTTACTTGGTGCCTTCAGCAGGATTTTAATCCAGTCACCAACATATATATATATATATATATATATATATATATATATATATATATATATATATATATATATATATATATATATATATATATATATATCAATCCCATATCATCACCACTATAGGCCAGCACCAATTACAAAGCATAATGTACATGGTTGGCCGAATACAAAAGTTAACTCACATATTATCCGATATTTGTGGCTGTAGCATACTTCAGTAGCAGTCTGTTCACTTTTAAAGCTGTTGAGCCTGTCATATTACTGGCTCAACTTTTGGCAAACAATTGATTCTTGCAAAATACATTTCTGAAGCAATGCATTGTGGAGCATGCCATCAACAAAAATAAAACATGTGGGAAAATATAAATAAGGCACAGGTAAAGGACATTTGGCCCATCATAAATCAATATCACCCAAAACTCCTGCCACACCAGGTAGTGCAAATTATATCGCTAAACTCAAGCAGGGAATTTCACCAGTGTACTTGACACATAATGGCCGCCTTTCATAAAATGACTGTGGGACCTTTAACGATTATAACTGAAATGCATATCAAGAAGCTGGCCTTATGTTCCCTGCAAAATAATGCATGCCACGAGATGCAACATTTTCTGCTGGCATTACACCACAATGGCAGTTTTCAGTTAAGTCAGACTCCATTCATTTATCAAACCGAGAATTATTGATTGTTCTGTGCATCGTGTGCTCATTGCCATGTTTTTCCATGCCTGTTTGGTTATTTTAATGTTGTGCGTTTGCTTCGACAGCTGGTTAGGTTAGCCATTTAAGCCCTCACTCACACACTCGTTTAGCGTTCTTTCCTCCCATTATTTGTCACCACCCCTATTTCCACCCTTGTTCCAACTCCTGATTATACTTTCTATTAAAATAAAAAATAAAAAGGAATCCCTCTTGCCCCACATTTGATGGTCTGTTTCGTTCTTCGTTACCTTCGCCATTGAAGGTAGACAAGGTTATGTTTTCACCCCTGTCAGTCTGTCTGTGAGCAGGATATCTGAAAAGGTTAAGGACGGATTCAGACGAAACTTGGTGGATAGGTTTGGTGTGTGACGAGGACAAATTGATTTGATTTCAGTGCAGATCTGGATCAGGCCTATCAGTGGGATACAAAACAAGTTTCTGGAAACTTTCGTCTCAAATTCTGCAATGGGTTTAGACGGCATTCGGACACGGGTGTCCTAAAAACTTGCTTTGCCATTCTTACATATGATCATTCTGCTCTGTTCAACCTATTTGCTGAAAGACACCTTTCCTCTACCTGCATATCAGCCAATATCAATGAATTACACAAAAATGGTCCCAAGACAGATAGATCTTCTCAACCACGAGCCGAGACTATCTTACTTTCAACAATAAGCAAGAGTAAAGCTTATTCAAGCCGATGGAAAATGTCATGGAAGCCATATTGGCATTTGATGTCAAATTCTTCAATTTCTCCAAAGGCCTGATCTCAGACCATCAGTTTGGTTTCCGACCCAGTCACTCCATCTGGGACATGTTGCTTCTGCTGTCCTAGCAATCAACAGAGGCCTCAAATCTCAGACAAGAGATTAGCAGTCTCTCTAAGCCTGGTGTTCGCTTAACGGTTAAGGTGGTTGGCTTAATATCTTAGGGTCTTGAGTAGAAGCCCATGTTGTGCTGTTTAAATAACACCATGTGGGTTGACTCATCATGTCATCCTTCCAGGGTTGGCAAAATGAGTACCAGTGTACTGGTAACAGGTGTACTGCATCAGCAGCACAGCCACGCTACCAGAAAGTGATGCAGCCAGCAGCCACAGGCTGCACATTATAGCAGCATTATACAACAACAAGAAGCACCCTCTCTCTGGACATCCCTCAAGCATTTGACAGTCGAGCACCCTGCATTGCTCTCCAAATCCTCAGCTTACGGCGTCCAAGGCCACCAACTCTCATGGCATGCTAACTTCCTCCATTCTAGCAGTCAGCATTTTCTCCCCTTGCTGTGCTTGTAAAGCTCCCCATCCCTCCCCCCATCCCACCACCAGGTTTCTCACTGGTATATGCGTTCTGCAAGTAACCCACTTCTGGTGAAATTCTGAAATTCCAGGGTCACTGCTCATCTCCACTCTTTTGTTTCTCTTTGTTCTCACCTGTGGAACCATTCTCGATGATGTCACACATCATATGGCTTATAAATAGGTACATAGAGATTGAATGTATGTAATGTTGACATAATCTGCTTTTTTGATTGTATAATTATCTTCATCAGACACCTGTCAAGCAGCTCATGCAGTAAACGCGACACAGACTTGTAATATCAGGAAAAAAATTGTGGCTGCCATCCTTTGAATGCTGCAGAAATACAAATAATATAAAAGCAAAACGATTCATTAGCAGGGTCAGTAAAGGAAAACTTTCAGCAGCAAATGGAGTAATAAAGAGGTCTCCTGCACTGAGCAAGACACAGCCACATTTTCTCATTTGAAATCCCAGCTGCAAAAATGTGCAATATTTTGGCAAGAAAAAATGCTGGTACCTGTGATTTGTGAATGTGGTGACTCGCATGCCTGTAGTATTCAAATCATAGACTTCTCTTATATATAGAAAGGGATATATTTAATTGTTCACATTAAATAGTGTCTCCCAAGAGTCAGTGAGGGGGTGGAGGGGGAGGGGTGGGACAGATTAATCTGAGAGAAAATCAGCAAGGCAGTGCGACATTGTCAGGTTGGTGCTCGAGAATTGAGAGGAATATATGACTTGAGATTACTTGAGACTCGAGTCATGCAACACAACTCCAGATCTCTTAAAAAGTCAGAGGCATTGTCCTGTAGTGACCATTTAAAATTACTTAATTCCCAAACAAATAACACTGAATGCCCATCATCTATGGTTCCATATAATCTTTACCATGATCCTTTCTCCACCCGTTAAACCACCCCCAAACTCACCTACCGAAAAAAAAAATTCTTCTGTATCCTTCTTGTCCTTTCCTTGCATTCTCCCTTGTATCTCATTGTTACTTGCATCCCTTGTTTGTCCGTCTCCATCAAATTTCTCCCTCAACCCTGCTGTTAGCATTTCCCCCTTCTCTTTATGCTCTTCCTTTTGTTATGTTGTGTATTGATTTGTTCTGTGTTCTTGCTCTTCCAGGAGCTTTGACTGCATGCAAAAAAAGTAACACCAACAAGTACAAAATAAAAGCAACTCTAATTTCAGGTCTTGACCAAATTTGAAATTGTGTTTGGATTAAAATTTTTGATATTTCTTTGAGGCCAAAAATGATTCAGCGTAAAGTCTAACAGAATGTTATATTGCTGGGTATAGCTCCAGTACAATGCAATTGCTGAGTAAAGATTTAAGGGTGCCCACTTGTCGCATTGCACCAAATTTAGAACCAATCCAGCAAATGTGGGATCAATCTAGCAAATGTGGGACCAGTCTAGCAAATTTAGAACCAATCTAGCCAATGTGGGATTAATCTAGCAAATGTGGGACCAGTCTAGCAAATTTAGAACCAATCTAGCCAATGTGGGATTAATCTAGCAAATGTGGGACCAGTCTAGCAAATTTAGAACCAATCTAACCAATGTGGGAGCAATCTAGCAAATGTGGGACCAGTCTAGCAAATTTAGAACCAATCTAGCCAATGTGGGAGCAATCTAGCAAATGTGGGACCAGTCTAGCAAATTTAGAACCAATCTAGCCAATGTGGGACCAATCTAGCAAATGTAGGACCAATCTCGTAAATGTGGGACCAATCTCACACATGTAGGATCAATCTAGCAAATGTGGGAGCAATCTAGCAAATGTGGGACCAATCTAGCAAATGTAGGACCAATCAAGCAAATGTGGGACCAATCTAGCAAATGTAGGATCAACCTAGCAAATATAGGACCAATCTAACAAATTTAGAACCAATATAGCAAATGTGGGACCAATCTAGTAAATTTAGAACCAATCTAGCAAATGTGGGACAAATCTAGCAAATGTAAGATCAATCTCGCAAATGTAGGATCAATCTAGCAAATCTGGGACCAATCTAGCAAATGTGGGACCGATTTAGCAAATGTAGGACCAATCTAGCAAATGTAGGACCAATCGGGCAAATGTAGGACCAATCGGGCAAATGTAGGACCAATTTAGCAAATGTAGGATTAATCCAGCAAATGTGGGACCAATCAAACAAATTTACAACCAATCTAGTAAATTTGGAACCAATCGTGCAAATGTGGGAGCAATCTAGCAAATGTGGGACCAATCTAGCAAATGTGGGACCAATCGGGCAAATGTAGGACCAATTTAGCAAATGTAGGATTAATCCAGCAAATGTGGGACCAATCAAGCAAATTTAGGACCAATCTAGCAAATATGGGTCCAATCGAGCAAATGTTGGACCAATCTAGCAAATTTAGGACCAATCAATCTCACGAATATAGGACCAATCTACCAAATGTAGGACCAATGAAGCAAATTTAGGATCAATCCAGCAAATGTAGGACCAATCTAGAAAATGTAGAACCAATCTCGCAAATGTGGGACCAATCTAGCAAATGTGGGACCAATTTAGCAAATGTAGGATCAACTTTGCAAATGTAGGATCAATCTAGCAAATCTGGGACCAATCTAGCAAATGTGGGACCAATTTAGCAAATGTAGGACCAATCTAGCAAATGTTGGACCAATCTAGCAAATGTTGGACCAATTTAGCAAATGTAGGATCAATCTAGCAAATGTGGGACCAATCTAGCAAATGTGGGACCAATCTAGCAAATGTGGGACCAATCTAGCAAATGTGGGACCAATCTAGCAAATGTGGGACCAATCTAGCAAATGTTGGACAAAATCAATCTAGGAAATATAGGACTAATGTAGCATTATTTAGGATCAATCGAGCAAATGTAGGACCAATCCAGCAAATGTAGGACCAATCTACCAAATGTAGGACCAATCCAGCAAATGTAGGACCAATCCAGCAAATGTAGGACCAATCAATTTAGGAAATACAAGACCAATCTACGAAATGTAGGACCAATGTAGCATTATTTAGGATCAATCTAGCAAATGTAGGACCAATCTAGCAAATGTAGAACCAATCTAGCAAATGCAGGACCAATCTACCAAATGTAGGACCAATCCAGCAAATGTAGGACCAATCCAGCAAATGTAGGACCAATCTAGCAAATGTAGGACCAATCTACGAAATGTAGGACCAATGTAGCATTATTTAGGATCAATCTAGCAAATGTAGGACCAATATAGCAAATGCAGGACCAATCTACCAAATGTAGGACCAATCCAGCAAATGTAGAACCAATCTAGCAAATGCAGGACAATCTACCAAATGTAGGACCAATCTACCAAATGTAGGACCAATCCAGCAAATGTAGGACCAATCCAGCAAATTTACGACCAATCCAGCAAATGTAGGACCAATCCAGCAAATGTAGGACCAATCCAGCAAATGTCAGACCAATGTAGCAAATGTAGGACCAATTGAGCAAATGTAGAACCAATCTAGCAAATGTAGGACCAATTTACCAAATGTAGGACCAATCTAGCAAATGTAGGACCAATTCAGCAAATGTAGGATCAATCTAGCAAATGTGGGACCAATCTATCAAATGTTGGACCAATTTAGCAAATGTAGGATCAATCTAGCAAATGTGGGACCAATCTAGCAAATGTAGGACCAATCAATCTAGGAAATATAGGACCAATCTACAAAATGTAGGACCAATGTAGCATTATTTAGGATCAATCTAGCAAATGTAGGACCACTCTAGAAAAAGTAGAACCAATCTAGCAAATGCAGGACCAATCTACCAAATGTAGGACCAATCTACCAAATGTAGGACCAATCCAGCAAATGTAGGACCAACCTAGCAAATGTATGACCAACCTAGCAAATGTAGGACCAATCGAGCAAATGTAGGACCACTATAGCAAATGTAGGACCACTATAGCAAATGTAGGACCAATCTAGCAAATGTAGGGCCAATCAGAAAATGTAGGACCAATCTAGCAAATGTAGGGCCAATCTAGCTTTATTTCTCCCCCTCAATGTTCATGCAGCACAGGCGCAGTGCATCTAATCAGTTTCAAAGGAACATTTGTGGGAAGGTTTGTGGGGATGATTGGTGGGAGGCGATATTCCTTAATCTCTCTTCTTCTTCTTTCAGCTAGCTCCCGTTAGGGGTCGCCATAGCGGATCAACCGTCTGATTCGTTTTGTTGTCCGCATAATGATTTGGCATAGGTTTTTACGCCGGATGCCCTTCCTGTCGCAACCCTGGTCACCTCTTACGACACACAGGGATATGGTACACCTATTCTAACCAGGGCATACACCGGGCCCAGTACAACTGGTACTCCTTATTCCTTAATGTATTATATTCCTTAATGTATTAAACAAAATCTTATGATAACCTTAAAAATGTTGGAAGGTTACCTGGATGTCAGGAGGAAGTTCACCCACTACTCGAGACCAAGAAAGCCTTGGGGGTGGGTCACCGCCCAGCACCTCACATTGCAGAAGCACTAGATCCCCTGGATTCACAATGACTGGGTCTGTCACCCGAATTTGAATTGATGGTGCAGCTGGGGATGGACAGAAGAGCAAGATGCTAGAGGAGGAAATATGTTAAAGGAGTACAACACTGTTTAAGGGAGAAGTTAGCTTACATTAAGGTTTTGAACATGAACTCATAATCACTCATGTATAATACGCAGGGCATTTTTCAAACAAAATTCTCAGGAAAATACTCGTTTGTATGTATAACTCTCACCCCAAAATCATCAGGTTTTTAGCAATGATCTTCACCTACAGCCTGACGTAGACTATGTTAATTGCAATCCCGAGAGATTGGTGCTCGGTTATCTACTCGATCAGTAACTTCCCGAGCTCTGATGAAACTTGTGACCAACTGCTCTATTACCATATACTCCAACATAAGAGATGACATATAACTTGTACAAGCAATTTAAAAAAACATTTTTTTAAATGTAAAAGGATGTTGGGATGGTATGCCAAAAAGTATGTAAACAAGGTAGGGATGGTCACAATAAATTATCATGTAAAACCATTGCAACATCTTTAACTCCACCACCTAAGGTGGGCAAAGGTTTGGTTTACACCGCTGTCTGTGAACAGGATATCTAAAAAGGTTGTGGATGGATTTGGATGAAATTTGGTGGAGAGAATGGGTCCCCCATGTGTTGTTATAGTTTTTCTATAGATTTTCAGACATACACACATACCTACAGAGAATCTCCTTGCTGGGTGGGGGAGGGATTTGGGTTTTTTTTGGGGGGGTGGGGGTGGTGGGGGGGGGCTTTACCTGACCCAGGGTATCCCAGAAGATATGCAAAATCTGGTGGAGATTGGTTGGTTGTCCAGCTTTGCCCACCTCCACCCTTGGTTATTTCGGGGGATGTTATGATAATTTTCATCACTCTTGAGAAAGGTTTATGGATGCATGTTGCTTGGCAGAAGTTGGTGATCGAAACTTTGAGCCATTGTTTGTTCAATTAAAAGTTGGAGAATTTACCATGGATTCCTTTGATATATATATATATATATATATATATATATATATATATATATATATATATATATATATATATATATATATATATATATCCCATTGTAGCTGATACACTTGAAAACATGATGCCTTTTATTTATTTACTCAGCAACCCTTCTCCCATAAACCCGCCTTTCTCATTACCCTCAAAGCCCTCATTCACTCCCACTTATTCTCCTTATCCAAATGTCCTCTTTACACCTTCACATAATTCCACTTAACCCAATCACCCATTCCCTCAACCTCTCCATCCACTCCCAATTATATCCCTTCTCTCACTACCCATTCCACCCCTTCACTCCTTCATCCACTCATTCATTCTGAGTGAATGTCATAATTTGTAATCTAATCAAAAATACCTAACTTGCACCAACATAAAACAAAGAATCAACATGGGAACATCATGGGTGAAGTATGTGAAAGTGCATGAAAAAAGGGTTATTGGAAAGCGGGTGGGGGAGCGAGTGGGGATCACTGAGAGGTAACCATCATACCACCCAAAATGGATAACTATGTTCCATTTGTAGTCTGTTTTCCCATTGGCGCATCTCTGGTGTTTAAGTATTTGTTGACTATAAGCTCGAGGCAAATCCCTCAGAGTGCCATACCTCCAAAACTCGTCTTATATGGCTCAGTTCAGGTTCACACCCAAAATGCTGACACTGTCCCATAAGAGAATATGGCCAACCCTTACACAATGTTTGGCAATGGTAGACCTCCCAGGATAATTACACGCGAAGGCTTCGCAATGCTTAGTGATGCACTGGCCAAAGGTCCTTCTGATTTCTCCCACATATTCAACCCCACAACCACAGAGGACCGAGTAGATCACATCTGCCCAGTCGTTCTTGGTGCCATCGGTGCCTCAGATTAAGACATGCTTTTCAAGTCCCTCGGCTTCAGAACCCCCAGGCCGACAGGGTGAGTTGGCTTGGCAGATCATGTACTTGGCTTGCGATTGCGCATAATGGCCTGCCATAATTAGCTCACAAGGCATGCCAACCATATATGACGTGGGGCCAATGTGATCCATTGAACATCACCAAATGACTTGGTTACATGAGTATAGCAGAGAGCATGTACTTTCACTGACAACACCAGGACATCGTTGACGAGACAACATCAACACCACTGGGTGGTTAACCATTCGAGTAGAGAGCTCACAGAGGAACAAGCAAGCTTACTACAAAAAGGCCTCAACTTCATGATAATCCCACAGGGAATACCTAATGACGTGATTGTATCCCAGGTAGAGACTGACATTACATAACTTCTTCCAAACCTCCAAAAAAAAAAAGGAGGAACAGTTGTTAAATTCGCTTCTTGCTAAAATAAAAATTTTAAAAACCAGGAAGGTTGTAAATCTTGATTACAAATGTTTGTACAGCAGCAATGGTGCCACTCACATGGATTATTGGTTACCAAAAGTGAACAAGCAAGGAATTCCACTATGGCTCAGTGTTTCCTGTATCAATGGACAATCCTATGCCTTTTCCAAGTTTCTCTCAAACATTCCAAAAACAGACAGCTTTTTTTGCAGAACGAGTGAAGCACATTACAATCAAACTGCACGAAACGACGGTATCTTTCAACGAAGTATCCTTGTTTACGAACGCTGCCCATAGCTTTGGCGGTCTAAGTGACTGGACAATGGTTGATGGAGGACGATGGATAGAAACAGGCTGTTGACATGTTACATACTACAGATGTTTGCGAACTTCTCAGTGCATGCCTTTCTTTCTTTATTTTTTTTCCTCGTTTATAATTACATTTAATCTGTTCTGCCCTGCTGTATATTGCCTTTTGTCGAGAGAAATGGTTCCGATTGCCACGAAGGTGCTTTTACCAGTGAGAAGTTTCCAAAACATATTTATCCACAAGCCAGCATTAAAGCATCAGTCCCAGACACGTATTTCTTAATTATAGCTTCATCAGCAGAAAATATCCGTGTCAAAATGGAAATATTGTGGATTTTCATTTCTTCCTAATCCTGTCAAAGGTTACAGCAACCAATATTATTTCGGCTTTATTCCAACCTTATGTAGCCTACCTCTGTTTAATCTGTGCCACATCTTCCAAAGTACTGACTTACTATTGGTGGTGGATAATACGTCATTCATTAAGCACCTTTCTCACATCCAATTAAACAGATAAAACTAAGGAGAAAAGACAGTTGCATCAGCAAAGGTTAATTACAAAGATCGCTAATCACTCCCTTTCACCGGCACATTCCTGCTTCTGAAAGTGGCCAAATTATGCCAAGGTAAGGAAAGTGAGATAACTTCAAAGGTGAATCCATATCAAATTGGTCTTCTTGGACTCGGCAAGTTTTTCATAACAGATGTTCTTTTTCTGATTTTGCTCTTCACCCCTTTCTGCCGATGTTCTTAATGAGAAATTCTTATCCGATCTCTTTCTATGGACCCATGATCACGTTTCATGCAATTTGCCCTTGTTCAATGCCATGCTCAATATTTTACCCCAAAACAAGATTATTCATACAAAACCATCAACTTTCTGGCATCTAAAAAACTTAATTTGTTTCCCATGATTTACATGTGTGCATCAATTATGGCTGTTTACCATTTAATTCTCATCTGATCTAGTTCACCGAAAGCAAGGTCATCATTCGCCCCCGTTGGGCCTATTCCGAAAGGGGGGCTTATGGATTTGGTCTCGATTTTCGTGTCTGCGCATGCGTGCGTGCGTCCGTAACCATATCTCGGACATGTATGGACTGATTTTATTTGTACTTGGCACAAAGACAACACATGATGGTGTACATATGCACATCATTTTGTTTCACGATGCAATTAAAGATGGCAGACTGGCGGCCATTTTAGTTGTAAAAACCCTGATGTTGAAAACGTCAACCATTTCTCAGACATGTATTTACCGATCTTGTTTAAACTTAGCAAACAGATAAGGAATGATGGCTTACATATGCATGCCATTTTTTTTTTCGAGATCCGAACCAAGATGGCTGATTGGCGGCAATTTTAGATGTAAAAAATCCAATGTTGAACACGTCCTCAACCATTTTTCGGACATGCAACTACCGTTGTTGTTCAAACTTGGCACACAGATAATGAATGATGGCTTACATATGCAAATCTTTTGTCTTTTCGAGGTCACATCCAATATGGCTGACTGGCAGCCATTTTGTTACTTAATCGTGTCCCCAACCATTTCTCGGAGAAGCATGGTCCAATTTTGTTCAAATGTGGCACAATCACAATACATGATGGCATATACTAGCACCTAACTTTATATTGTGATCTGATTAAAGATGGGTGACTGATAGACTGGCAGCCATTTTAGTTGTAAATAAATATGGGCTCGCCCTTTATCTCCGTGCAGCAAAATTACGAAAACAATGGTGACTATGACATTGTATGTCTTTTCACCTTATTTACTCTAACATACCTACCTGAACAATATATACCTAAAAGTACCCCTCTCCGCTATGTTACAGCCTCTGTGACTGCATGTTCCACATACCTGTGCGGTTGGTCAGCTTGAAACTGGCCTTTTGATCCTTGAGACCACACACTTGACGCACAGATGCCACACAGCTGTACTTTGCATAGTCTTGGGCCCTTAGATTCTTAAGTTTCAGGATCTTGGTTTCACCCTGTATCCCACAAAAGTCATTAGCTCATTAGTCCGGATGAATTGTAATTAAGTGCTTTAAATCATAAGAATCAATTTTAGTAATGTAACAATTTTGGTAATTTTGCTTTGAGATATGAAGGTTAGCAATTGTGAAGGTTAGCAAGAGGATTATAAAAAAAGAAATCAACACAAAAACAAATCTCATAAATACAAGTCATAGATGATCAAAAATAGGAAATATGCAAGTGTGGTACAACAAAATGGAAGTGGAAACTTTTTCAAAAATAAATATTGAAGGAGGTTCAAATTCTACCTGGGCATTTGTTTATAATAATTAAAAAAAAACAATGAACCAAGGTAATCTCTGTAGATTTATATTTTTGAGGGAATTTCTCATTATAGTATGGGTAACACAAACTCATAATGACATGTTTCCTGCTTTAATGCATTTGACAACAACAAAAAGAGCAATCAGAGATCGCAGACCCTCGCCAGGACTTGTTTTGTATGGTGCTGGTGTAGTTTTGTGTGGTGCATGTGTACTGGTGTGTTACATAATTAATTGGAGACTTAACGAGAACTACCACTTTATAACTGCTGGTAGTGATGACCGGGTACCAAGACGTCCTGCTCTGATGCACCCCCCCCCCCGCTTTTATCGGACACCTGACCCTGGCCCATGATGTTTTTCATTATTATTCAATTGAATTCAGAATGGGATTAAAATAAATTCAATTCAAATCAAATGGAAGACCAGATAGGTTGAGTCCTGCATTGGAGTCATCAGAAGGAATCCAAACAAGCAAAAAGCAAAGATGAGGTCATCAGGAGGAACCTGGGTAGGATTCACATTTCAGCTGCTACTCCTCTTCCCTCAAACCAATCCAAACACAGTGAGCCTTATTAAAAAAATAATAATAATTATTATTATAATTATAAAAAAGTACCCAGATCAAAAAAAATTACTCATTCTGGCTGCCAGACCATGCTTTCCGATCAGGATGAAATTATATATATACCGTATATATATATATATATATATATATATATATATATATATGTGTATATATATATATATATATCTATATATATATATATATATATACCGTATATATTCCACATCACGACTGGATCATAATTGTGAAGTTTCACATCGATTGATTAAGCAGTTCAAGAGAAAGAATTTTTTTCAGTTTTTGCTCAATCCAATATGGCTGCCAGACCACGTGATTTATCGATTATTCGTGAATACCCTGGTGGCCCCAAGACATGAGAAACATTTGTGTGAAGTTTCCCCTCGTTCTGTCCAGCAGTTCTGGAGAAGATTTTTATAGGTTTAGGGTAAATCCAATATGGCTGCCAAACCATGTGACCTATGATGTCATATGTGTGAACCTTTTGCTCTTCATGGATAGGCGGTCTTACTTGTAAAGTTTCACCTCAATTTGTTCAGCCACTTCAGAGAAGAAGATTTTTGATGGTTAAAATATATATATATATATATATATATATATATATATATATATATATATATATATATATATATATATATATATATATATATATATATATATATATATATATATTGTTGCGAATTCGGGCCCGCCGGCGTGGGGACGGCTGCGTAACTTGAATCGCGGCACGTCACCCACCGGACGGACAATTCTGTCGTGACCCTCTCGGAACAACGCCGGGAGCTAGTCACAGTGGGGGTTTAACCTCACCACGATCGTGCCAATTGCCCACCCGCGCAGGATAGGGTTGCTCGCCAAATTCGATCGACCTAAGTACCTACGCGAATGGTCGACTGGGCGATCGTACCACGCCACAGGCCGACTCCGGACACGAACCGCTTTAGCGGTCCGTTCCGTGCTACAGTGGTAACCGAGCGGTGTTATCGTCGGCATTGACGGTCCCGATTAATTACTGGGATGTTGCACCCACTACGAACCCCTTTCCGTGATGCAAGATAGAGGGTCAATAAAAAGGAAAAGAGACGAAGCAGAGCGGGAAC
>NC_140969.1:90492357-90497357 GCF_056783735.1 Eptatretus burgeri
ACTGGTATCGGAGAACGGGAAAACGGGCTCTCCTGTCTCCAGCTAAATTCAGGGGAATCGGTCCAGGGGTGAGAGGAGCGACCCCCGATTCCCTCCAAATTACGAGCGAGCTAAATTAACCCTTTGCGAGAAGCAAGATGGCGTCTCAAGGCGAGCGGGAGCCGGGGGTATTAGAAATGGATGTAGAATGTGCAGAATCCATGGCTCAGGACGAAATCCCCGTGCAGGAAATGTTGGTTGTACAGGAAAATGAACTCGCCCAACTGAACCCAGAGCCCGAAATAGGTGCGGCAGCGGCCGCTGTGTATGACACCTCCCCTCCCCCTCTCCACCAAAACCCCCCCGATCCTTGCCGAATCGGCTCACCCAAGCGCACCCGACATGGCCCAGCTATTCACCATGCTGGCAAAGATGAATGCGGATGCGCAACAAATGAATGCGGAAATGATCGAAAAGATGGATACAAACGCAAATGAAATTATAAACAAAATAAAAGGCATGAACGAAAAGATGGATGCGAATACACAGCAAATGAACAGAATGAACAAGCAAATGAAGGAAGAAACGAAAAAGCTGCGGGGTGAGACACAGAACATGGGCCGATGCCTGCAGGCGGGCATGAAGGCCATTAGCAGGGAGCTTAAAATGGCGACTCCACGTGTAGGAGCGAACGAGCTGGGAGGGGGTGCAACGGCTGACAGGCCCGCGGTGGAGGCCAGTGAAAAAATAATTCGGGGAACGTGTTGGGCGAGGGTCGTGACGGTAACCGAGAGGGACAAACTAATTGGGGTGACGGAAACGTGCACGAGGGAGATAACAAGGGAAGAGACGGAAATAATAGTTGAGACAAGGGAGATAAAGGGTGAAGAGGTGACTGAGTTGGCAGAGACACGGGAGATGGGAACGATAGAGGGAAGACTACACTATGAAGACGGGGTTAGTGACGCACACACACACACAGAGGTAGTGGAGGACCATGAGGGTGAGCTCGCGGACTGGGTGGAGGACCGGTGCGAGCAGCTGGATGGCCTCCTCCAGGAACGAGGGGAGGGAGTATGCCCCCTTGAGGCGAGTCACGACCAGGTGAGTTCGGTCGTGCTTTGCGAGGTCGAGGGGAGGAGTGCTGTGGACAGGTGCACGGAGAGCTTGGGGGGTATAGAGGCCCCGGAGACCCTTGTGGGGACACGAATCCCCAGTGTGGTTGTCCCTGTGTGTGTGGTGCAAGGTGTGAGTGCGTCCCCGTGTGTGGAAGCGACCCCGTGTGTGAGTGGTGTGGTGGCGATTGTGCCGGAGTACGTGCTTCCCAGCACGCCGTGTGTAAAAGGGGCACCGCAAGTGGAAGAGGCCGTGTGTGTGGATGAAACGGCCAGTGTGGATGAGGCACCGCGGGTGAGTGCCCCCGCGTGTGTGAGTGAGGGACGGTGTGTGGATGAGGCACCGCGGGTGAGTGCCCCCGCGTGTGTGAGTGGTGTGGTTTGTGTGAGGGAAATGGCACGAGTGAGTGGAAGACCGCGAGTGAGGGGAGCCACGTGTGCAAGGGTAATGGCATGCGTGAGTGAACGGCCGAGTGCAAGGGAGACCGTGTGTGTGAGAGAGCGGTATGTAAGGGAGATGTCGGTCGGCATGTGTGAACATGCAGCCGCGTCTCCCGGGGTGAATGTAATGGAATGGAGTGTGAGCGTCGTAACACGCAGGTGTGCGTGGGTCGAATGGCGACGACGGCGACAGAAGAAAGAAAGCCGAGTAGCGGCTGTAGTTGTTTCGGGGACCGTGCCGGGTTCACCCAGCAGTGAGCACGAGGTCCGTGCTGTGCAACGCACGAGGCTCCCACGTGCTCGCTTGCGAGAGTGAAGTCCCGGTCCGGAAACGCCAGCGGTGGATTTGCCGATCCCGCGGACGGACAAAGCTTAGGCAGGTAAACGGATTTGGACCGGATGGGTTCTCCACGCGATCGTGTGTGTTAAGCTCCAACGGGCAAAACACGTGTTCGCATGGGGAAATCTCGAGACGTGGGGCTTGTGTTTTTTTTAATGCGCACGGTGACGTCATGGCTGCACGTGGGTTTGGAATCCGGCAGGAGGGGTATCCCTGCCGGATGGTACCATCCAAGGAGGGACGAGGTACACGTGCAGCTGCATGACGTCAGGGGCAGGTGTAAAGTGCGCAAGCTGTGAGTTGCCGCGCTGGTGATGCGCATGAAAAAAAAAAAAAAAACAGTAAGCCTCACTTTCGGGTGCACAGGATTCCTGGGCAAGGGGTGGAAGACCCCCTTGACCAGGGCACAGGATGGAAACTAGTTAGGGGGAAGGGTTAGCTTAGCTAGACCGGCTCCATGGGGCAGGGGTAAGTCCTCATGGGGCCCGTGGAATGGATTAGTTAGAGGGATGATAGCGAGATTTAGGTTGGGTAAATAATTTTTGGGACATTTGAGAACAGTGACAGACAGTGGACGTGTAGTGGGGACGTAGCTTAGCTACGTAGTGTTAAATGGAACGTGCTATAGTATAAGGGACGACGTGGGAGCACGAGTTAGTTAGGGGATGTAGTTAGAAGGATGGCAGAGTTCAGCGGTGAGTGTGTTGAAGACTTGGTGAGTGAAGTGGAAGCGTGTGCTTGTTGAGTGAGTGAGGCCAGCGGGTCTGTGTGAGTGGAGGGAATGGGGAATGCATGGTGCGATGAGTGATTGGGGGGAGGAGTGACTCCCGCCCAAGGGACCCTGGGGTCAGTATAAAGTGAGTTAATGGGTTAGTCAAATTAACAAATAAGGAAGTCGTTTTGTTGTTGTTGGGGAAGTAGGCTCGAAACCCGTTTGGAGGGGTGCAGGAGCCCTGTTGACAGGCTGGGAGCGTGGTGGCGAAAGGTGAGTATCGCTGAGTGGGTACCCCGGGCACCAGGCTAGTCGGCCGTAGTAGGCCAAGGGCCCATGGGGGGCCGGGATAGCGTAGTGGGCACGGGTGCGCCTGCTTGGTGCGGGGGCCCGGGGCGCCATTAGCCGCGTGGGCAGTGTTGTGGGCACGAGTGACCTTCGGAAAGGGGCCCGGGAAGCCAGCCTGCCACGTGTGCGTTTCAGGGGAGGTGCCATGGGGGGCACTCCCCGGTGTTAGGGAGCTGGTAGGCTCGGAGGCAGTGTAGTGCCCAGGGGTGCCATCGTCGGAAAATCGGCAGAGAGTCGTGCCTGCCAAAGGGAGCAACGTGTCCCAGCCATGAGACCGTGTGAGGGCACGGAGAGAAAATTGGGGGGCGAGGCCCGAAATTGTGAGGACACCAACACAGGCGACGGGAATCTGGGTTGTTAGAACCAATATTTTAAGCGAGAGGCGCTTGTTGAAAGCCCTGGGGTAGTTTAACAGTTAAATGGTTAGGGTAGATAGGAAGTGTACCCCTCCGCACCATCCATCCCCTCGCTCTCGTTGTGGGCCGCTGGACCCACTTTGTGTTATAGATCGCTGAACTCTGGGGAGGCCATCCTGAGGCTTCGTTGGGCCTCGGCACAGGACGCCAGCTCTCCCTTGTTCCCATCCGGGAAGGGAACGTCGGGGTTGGGAGTAGGCTAGGTGACAGAATAGGTTAGCCGAACAAGGACAGTACAGGGGGTTAGGGGACGATTTATAGTGGGGAAGTAAAAGAAAAAAAAATAATAAAAAAATAAGTTGGGGCTAAATTGGGGTTTGACAAATTAAGGGAGTGGGTATAGACAATGACAGGCAAAGGCGATAGGTTGGGAGGGAGACCGTAGGGTAGGTCCGAGCCCGCCTTCCGAGTGGCCAGCACCACCGCACTCCCTCCACCAACCTCCACTGAACGGCAAAGGCTGGCCAACTTCATCTGCCGGCTGGCTGTTTTTCTTCAAGGCCTGTGCCGGCCCACTTCATCGGCAGCTGTTGTGTTGCTGCAAGGCCTGTGCCGGCCGGATCATCTGCAGCTGTAGTACTTCAAGGCCTGTGCCGGCCAGTTCATCTGCCGGCTGGGTTTGCCTGTAGCGGCCTTCTTCTGTGGGCTGTGTTTGCCTGCTGCCTTTGCCATGCCATGCCCACTGCCCAGGTTCACCAGCCCCATTCAACTTTTGCTTTGCCCCCCCCCCCCCCCGTTCATTGCCATGTGCGCCAGGATCAGAAAGCAACAGTTTGCAAGCTGCAAGAACTGCCCTATTGGCAGCTACAACACGGGCCTGCAGTGGCGGCCCGTGCACCGTGTTTGCGTCCATCCATTCATCCATCCATTCGTTGTGTTCATTGCGTGTGCCACTTGAGCTGGCACGGAGACTGCGTTTGTGCAGCCCATGCACCGTTGTGGTTCACTGCGTTCAGTTCAAAAGGGAAGGCCTTGGACTGCGTGTGAGCAGCCGGCCACGTTCCCTGTCACCTGCATTATTTGAGCCAGAGACTGCATGCGAGCAGCCTGGCTCCCTGCTAACTGCTTTCTTTTTGCAGAGTTCATTGATCCTGGGCCATGGTTTAGCGTAAAATTTGTAAGTTAAGGTTAAGATGTACTGTAAATATGAGTGCGCCCCCGGCATGTCTGTCTTAGCGCCGGCAATTTTATTTAAGTCGTCCGTTTGAGTGAGTTTGTTTAGGTAGTTACTCAGCCCTCAGGTTATTTATTTTGGGGACACGAATACCATGAATGTCGCACTCAGGGATCCGTAGGTAAAATGTACTAGGGGAAAACTACACATGATGGCACACGAAAATTTGACGACTCGGGACGAGTCTGTAAAAAGGGGAGGGGGTAGTGTGGTTGACGAAATTCGCAACCCACCATTCAGGTCCCTTAGGTGAGATATCTCTGTAAGTATATGTGTAGTTAGGCCCAAACCCGTTGTTTAGAGGGAATAAATGTCATTTATGCGGGCTGCGACCCTTTTAGATAGCCGTTTTTCTTTTACTATCTTTATTTTGGACCAGCCGCCATTACTACCACCACCAACCACGTCTCAACAGCCATCACACAACAACCACCAACCGCAACGCCGCTTCACAACAACGGCCACGACCTTTACC
>NC_140969.1:90502357-90514857 GCF_056783735.1 Eptatretus burgeri
CTATGTGCAAATCTGTCCTGGTTTATGAAGAATGACCATCACCCTAAGGTTGCCCGCGTGAGGGGTTGTGACTGAAAATTGCGAGTAATATTCTCTACCTGTCCCCGTCGCCACTTCTGCTTTGTCACAGGATTTGATGATGTTGCTAAACAACCTGAATGCTGAGTAGATTTAGGTGGGTGAGGTGTGTACAGAGCCGCCCCCACTTTCTCAACCAAGCAACTGTTGTTGCACTGGTGCAAAATATGCCACAAGCACAGTGGAAGACAAGGATGCAGGTTTTTATTTTGGAGTTCTCTTTTTCTTGGATGAGCTGCTGACCAAGTTCGACCCACAAGTATTCGTATTTGAAAGGGCATTGCTCATGAACAAGGGATAAATAATTTTGGTTTGTAGTACATTAAATTATATATTTAAATACAAGACAGATCCAATGTTTGAAAAAAAAAAAATCGGTGAAACAAGCAACATGGTTGGTTCAAAGTTGGTCTAAGAAACAGCAAAAATCACCTGCGTAAACAGTGGTTCATAGATGCTGACTCCTTCATCTCCAATCAGTGTGTGCCGGTCATTACGGTGCCAAGTTAAGAGTGCTGGTGGACTGGAGTTTCCTGAGCAGCGAAGAAACACTGTACGTTCCTGATAGTACTCCTTGGCATCTCCGATGCTCTGATGTACTGTGAGTACTGGTGGGTCCAAGTCTGCAAGGAAAAGTCAAGTAGGAAGCTGGGTAAGCTTGCACTTACCATTCCAACTTGAGAGTCAACAGAATGGCAGATAGGTGGCAAGCTTCGATGGTAATGTATTTGGAAATACCAGATGGTGACTGATAATGACCAATTTGGAATCAAAGTGAACGTCAGTGGACAGACAAATATCAACAGCAAAGCAGGATAAAATGTGAACAGTTTAACACAAAATGTTTAATCTGCTGATATCAAATTAAAACTCATGTTATCAATAAAACAAATTTCCCAATCACTCGCTGATAATGACATGTCATCACTGTACTTGAGCACCGATCGTGCTTCCATGACATCAATTGGCAGATGTATGATGTGGATAAATAGTGTCTTGCTGATTTGTCGCAGGTCCTCTTTGATGCAATATTATGGATGACGTTGCAGTAAAGTGATTTATTGATTTCTTTATTTACATAAATGTGGAAATTGTTTATCCCAAACATCCATCATTGTGAATCTGTAATATTATGTGACCTCGATAATTTCCAGCACACAAGGCTGAGGAAACGTCTGCCGAAGGGATTTAATTACTGGGAGAAAATTAATTGGATTGAGACCAAAAGAGGAATAAAATAATTACAAAATAGGACAGGGAGTTGACAAAATAAACAGAAATGGGACTTTGGGCAAATGAGATTTGAGAAAGAGCAGAAAGATACATAAGATGATGAAAATCTGACTTACATGGTCGTCTCAAATTTCTTTTAATCTACAAGTAAAACAGCATGAAAGTAATGGTTAAAACTCAGGGGCAGTTTTGAGATAAAGGTTCCAGGCATGCCTCCCGTCGCTTCGCAAACACATTTAATTAAAAGCAGTGTGTTGTACCTGAAAATATATATTGCATGTCTATCTTTGTTGTCGGTGTTTGTGTGCACCTCCCTTCTACTTTTATATATTTTTCATTGCTTCAAAAAGTACTACTATATTTCCATTTAAGTGCTGCTACCAAAGGTAAAGGGTTCCTGATGTCATAGAGTAATAAATGTTACCATTGGAAACGCTACATTAAAGCTCGATGTTCTGCTTATTCTTCCTCCTCGATCAGGGAAACACGGGCTTTAAAAAGAGGCAAGTAAATGTGATTAAAGCAACAAATTGTTGTTCTAAGTAAATTGATTACTAACTTTCAAACCAAGAATGGATGGATTACCTTTCCAATAGTACCAGTTGTACTTTCGTACAGCGGCAGAAACCCTTTAGAGTAAGAAAGCGTTACAGACAGAGAAACTGGGCCCCTTTTATACAAGTGCCTATATGACGTACCCGACAAAAATAAGATTTTTTTTTGTATATAGTGTCGAGACTCGTATAAGAACCAACACAAAGAACAGATTGCAAAGGGAGCAGGAGACAAGAGGGGTGGGAGAGGGAAGGACAAAACAGTGGGGAACAGAGACATGAGGAGATCTGTGCAAGGGAGAGGGATGGGGCGGGGAACACGGGGAATACAAGATGGACATTACAGGGACTTTCAGGAAGGAAAGCAGGGGATTTTGAGGTGGATTAACGGGGTTAGAAAAGATCGAGGTTATGGATGGGGAAAGATGAGAGGTGGTGGAGAACGGCTGATTTGAAGGCCTGGGGGGAAGAATGGGATTGAAGAGAAAATGGTCTCTGTATATGCTCTGACTGAGGCGAGTGATCTCACTGTGAAGGAGGAATTCGATGCCATACTCGAGTCTGTGGTTGATCAGTGCCCCAGGCGAGATACTCTTCCAGTCTTGGGGGATTTCAATGCATCGACTGGAACTCATTGGGATGGTTATGAGGTGTGTGTTGGTCTCCATATGTATGGAACTGTGAACCAGAATAGCACAAAGTTCATTGACTTTGCAAGAAGTCATGGACTTAGGGTGGCCAGTTCATGGTTTCAGTACCCACAAGCTCATCGCTGGACTTCGTATTCCAACGCTGGCGGTGTGGCAAAGGAGATTGACCATGTGCTCATTGATAGTCGCTGGAGGATGACAAAGAACTGCAGGGTCCACCGGAGTGTTCTTTCCTCAATACTGACCAGGGGCCTGTTGTAGCAACTCTAAAGTTTCAGCTTAAATCTGGGAGAATGTTGCCATCCCAGCCTAGGCTGGATGTTGGCAAGCTCAAGGAGGAGATGGTAGCTGAGTAGTTTGTGAACAGGCTGAATGGAGAGTTGGTGGTATGGGTGCTTTGAGGGATCCTGAAGAGTTGTGGAGCGCCTTCAAGACCGCCGTCCTTGATGTTGCCGGTGGATTTCTTGGAACTCACCGAAGGGCGAAGAAGAATTTTGTCTCTCAAGGGACAATGGATAGCATTGCCCAGAGTCACAGGGCAAGGCTGAGTGGCAGAGCTGAGCTGTTCAGAAGGTGAGGCATAAAACTGCACGTGCACCAAGGGTGGACAAGGAGGCCTATGTGCGAGGAATCTGTGAAGGGGTAGAGCATCACCTGTGGTCAAGCAATTCTCGTCCTGCATACAGGGGAATTCGCACATTGCGTTCGTCCAAGCCCATCCCTCGGTGTACTGCAGTTAGAGCAGAGGGTGGTGGGCTCTTTACAGAGGCGTCCGAAGTGAAGGCCCGCTGGTCCAGTTACTTTGAGCGGCTGTACCAGGCTGATCCAACAGCTGTCGAGTTGAATGTCAGGGGTGTTACTTTCCCTATTGCTGACCCTCCAATCAACTGTGGTCCACCTTCGTTTGTGGAAACACAGGCTGCAGTGAACCGGATGAAATGGGGGTAAAGCTCCTGGGATCTGTGGCATCCATGCTGAAAGTTTCAAGGCTGGTGGAAATGCTGCACTCATGTCGTTAAATACAGTTCTGTGCTCTGCCAGGAACACAGGCATCATCGCCGCTGACTGGAAGAGGGGCCTTGTTGTCCCTCTCTGGAAAGGGAAGGGTGATAGCCAAGATTGCAACAACTACCGTGGGGTGCTGCTGCTCTCAACGAAGGGCAAGGTCTTTGCTCGGATAATTCTTGATAGGGTTCGCCACCATCTGCTTGAGCACCAGCGTCCAAAGCAGTCAGACTTTACACCAAAGACGTCTATGATTGACCGTATCCTTTCTCTTTGGGTCCTTATCGAATGCAGACGAGAGTTTCGGCAGGGGTTACTTGCAGCTCATGTTGACCTCTGTAAAGCATTTCATTCAGTGAATCAGGATGCCCTCTGGAGGATTCTTGGTCTTCGTGGGGTGCCACCAAAACTGATTGATCTGATGTCTCAAAATATACTCTGGTACTGAGAGTGCTGTGACATGTGATGGTGCCATCTCTGACCTATTTCTAGTTGTTAGTGGAGTTCTTCAGGGGTGTGTACTGGCCCACACACTATTCAGCACTTGTATGGACTGGAATCTGGAGAGGATGTCAGAGAGATCAAGCTGTGGTGCATCATTTGGGAATGCCAAGATCTCTGACCTTGATTTTGCAGATAATACAGTCATCTTTGCAGGGACTCTGGATATTATTTTGGGGGCCCTCTAAGTTCTGAATGAGGAGTCGGAGCCACTGGGATTACGGGTTTCCTGGGTCAAAACTAAGATCCAGGCTTTCAATGACATCTTGGATGCTGCTGTCCTGTCTGTACCTGTTTGTGGTGAGGATGTTGAGGTCACGGAGAAATTCACTTTCCTTGGCAGTGATATTCATATCTCTGCTGGCTGTTTGCCAGAGGTCAACAGAGGTCTGGGCCGGGCCTGGGGAGTCACGGATTCACTGGATCATGGGGTGTGGCGCTGCCAGTACCTGTGCGGGACGATGATAATCTGAGTCTTCAGGTCCTTGGTGCTTCCACTCTTGCTCTATGGATGTGAAACTTGGACTCTGACCAGGGATCTGAGGAGGAGAGGAGGATATTGTGACCATACTCTGTGCAGAACGTTGGTGCTGCTTCAGCAGTCTCTTTGGATATTGGGCACAATCCTGGACGGGTCGCCACTCCGACACAGGATACCAGCAAGCTGGCACTCATTTTGCCGACCTCAGAAGGATGACAGGCCGAGTTAACCCCGCCTGGTATTAATTCAACAGCTTAGTGGGATTTGAACTCAGAACCATAGGATCCAAAGCCCACCACCCTAACCACTAAGCCAAGACCAGGCACAGGGATCTGAGATGGAGACTTAATTCCTTTGGTACCAGGTCTCTTTGGAGAATCCTTGGTTATCGCTGGTCAAATTTTGTGTCCAACGAGCGGGTGCTGAGAGAGACTCAAATGAGATTTGTTACTTGCATAGTCCGTGAGCATCAGCTGCGGCTGTATGGACATGTGGCTCATTTTACTGACGCTGATCCTGCTCACCAGATTCTCTCAGATAGGGAGCCTCGTGAGTGGAGAAGGCCAATGGGCCGATCACATGCCTCGTGGTTGCAGCAGGTTGATCAGCATCTACCGGTGGAAAGTACTGGCGGAAAGTGGACGCAGCAACATGCTGCTCTGGCACATGCTCCCTTTACTGACATGACATGACAGAGAGATCATTGTTGAAAACCAGGATAAAAAAATCAATGATGAAAACCAGAATATTTGTATCAAAAAAAAGTATTCATGGTCTGGCACACTGCCCTGCTAACTAAACTCTCTTCCTGTGGTATCCAAGGCCATCTCCACTCATGGCTCGCTGACTTCCTCTCCTGCGCAGCCAAAGTGTGGCCCTAAATGGAGTTCTTTTATCCCCTCTTCCTGTCTCGGTTGGAGTTCTCAAGGCAGTGTTCTGTGCCCTGTTTTTTTTTTTCTAGTTTTCATCAATGATCTCTCCGACTCTCTGGATAATCCTCTTTATCTCTCTGCTGATGACTCCACCCTCTGCTGTACCATCTCTCATCCCTCAGACCAGCAAGCAGCAGCTTCTTCACTCTCTGCAGATCTGGATAAAATCACAAACTGGTCCACGTGGAACATGTCTTTCCACGTGGAACATGTCTTTCAATCCGGACAAATATCACACTCACTTTGTCTCTCTGAAAGGACCGTTTGGAACCCCCTTCCTCCCCCCCCCACCCCTCCCCATCTACTTTCTCAACAATCCTCTGGAAGAAGTCCTTTCTTTCAAGCTTCTGGGTCTCCATATTTGCCATGATCTTTACTGAGAAAGCCACATTCCCAACGTGGCCTCCAAAGCCAGTCACCAACTGGGAATCCTCTATCGTGCAAAGTCCTTTCTCGGCCCACATGAGCTCCTGACCACATACAAAGCTTTTGCCTGCAGCCTGATGGAGTACTGCTCTCCCCTCTGGGCTGGTGCTCCTGCCTCCCACCTTTCTATGCTTCACGCACTGGGAACCAAGGCATTTTGGATCATTGGTATCTCCGATGATGAGGCCGAGTCTTTGGGCCTCTTACTCTCTCACTGCAGGCAGGTCGGTGGTCTTTCTGTCTTCTACAGTCTCCTCTCTGGTCTTGGCCCCTGCTCTGTCTGCGATTTGTCCCCACCATATTTCCGCAGGGCGCTCAAGATCTGCCAACAACCCCCTTCTGGTAAAACTAGCAAAATCATGAATCACTGCTCACCTTCACTCTTTCATTCCTCTTTTTCCCCCACCTTTGGAATAAACTCCCTCACTCTGTTCAATCCCAACCTTCCCTCCAGGCCTTCAAAACAGCTGTTCACCACCTCCTCTTGTCGTCCCTCATCAAAATCCTCGATCTTTTCTACCCCCGTTAATCCACCCCAAACCCACCTCCTTCAAATTCCCTGCTTTCCTTCCTGAAAGTCCCTGTAGTGTCCATGTTTAATACCCCATGTTCCCCGCCCAATCCCTCTCCCTTCCACAGATCTCCTAATATCTCTGTTCCTCACTGTTTTGTACTTTCCACGCCCCTCTCGTCTCATGCCTCTCTTGCTGTGCGTTGTGGTTAGCTATCATACGAGCCTCGACAAGGTATACAAAAAAAAAAAAATCCTCTTAAAATGTGTGTTAACATTGTCGCAATTTTTGGCCCCAAAGAGCTTATATTCATTTTAAGCAGCACAGTGAATCTGAAACACCAAGGCCAAACGCCTCACGAATAGCCAATGCGTTTCATTTCAGACAACCGTGAGGACACACCGGAGCAGAAGAGTCCTCCCAGAAGATCTGTCCTCTGCTTCAGGGGACATCTTAATCACCCCTGCTAATCAATACCTTAATTATAACAACGTGTCCTTCCCAGGGTAAGTCCAATGTACATAATAAGTCAAGCATGGCGAGATGACAAAACGAAGCACACACACCTGACTCTTTAACAAATATAAATAATTTAGTAAATGAGTCAACCAAAAATGGAACTAACCAAATGGACAAATGGAGAGCACAATAAACAATTATCAATCAATCAATTTTGACCTTTTCATGGTCACGAACACAACCCCCAACAGCCTTTTTAAGGACTACATGATTTAAATGAATAATTTTGAAAAAACATAAAGAATAAACACAAACACACTTATTTATGTTGTCCTCTTCATCTTCTCTCCCCTTACACTAGTTCATTACCAGTGCAGCGCCGGGCATATAGAGTTGATGGATGGACAAGTTTTGCTGTGCAAGGTTTCTTTGCAGTACCTTAATTTCAACACAGAAAACATGAAAATTGAGCATGAATTAATAGTTCAACAAATTATTCAAAAACAATTCTTCTCTTAATTTTATTTGGTTGACATTTCATGATATATTAGCAAACCATCTGTCGCTTCACTGACGGGAATACTAAGAGGGAGACAGGGGTGGGGGGGGGGGAGAGTGAAGAGGTGGAAGAGAAAGGAGAGATGAGGAACAAGGGAGGCGGAAGGGGTGGGGGGAAGGGAAGACAGTGTGAGATGAGAGGAAGGGAAGGCAGACGTGTGGTGGAGCGTTAAGTACGATTCATACTGTTTCGTCAAAATTATTCTGCATAGAATAACAGTGAAGATGGAAACAAAATAATGTCTGAAATCCATTTTCTACCAGTCATACTGTCGATATGGCCCGGAGACAAATTCCTGCATGGACACGTCTATTTTTTTTTTATGTCGAAGGTTTCAGTCACGGACTAAATAGTCCTTATCGAGGCCAAGCCTGATTAAAGAACTACATTGATGGAACAGTCAGGAAAGAGAGAATAGTCTCAGAGTTTTGAGGAAGTAAAAAAAATCTGCTTTTTAAAAAGGGGAAGGTCATAAGTATTTGGGAAGATGTGAGAAGGTAAAGAGTTCCAGAGTTTGGCAGTGGAGGGGAAGAAACAAACATCGTAATGGCCCACCCTTGAGTTGCCAATGGCCACACAATAATCATGTGATGTTGTGGCTTGTCGAGTATTCCTTGGTCTCAGTAATGGTGGAGGTACACAAGCACCAAGTTCTTACGAGCAGAAACCAAAGTAATATCTGTAGAAAAGAGAAAGAGAGCCCACTATGTAGTGTAATTTCAGTGGGTCGAGTTTTGAGGTCACATTGGTAGAGTTGACAAGTCAAATAACTTTGGATCAAATTCTGTCCAGTAAGTATGTGGAGCTGAAACCTCCCCAGATGTGAGAGCAGGTCTCTATTCAAGGACAAATCAATCCTTTATATAGTTGAAGCAACTGTTCAGATGAGAAGAATCTTCAACATCTGAACAGGACTCCGAATTTCTTCGAGACAGACTTTGCTATGAGCAAAATATGTGGATTCCAGGATAAATTTGAAGTTGGAGTCATACCTTGTAGGTTCGCTGTATCACATGGTATAAATGTTGAGCTTTCAAAGCAGATTGGAGAGTTGAGAGGCATTTTAGAGAGAGAGAGAGAGAGAGAGAGAGAGAGAGAGAGAGAGAGAGAGAGAGAGAGAGAGAGAGAGAGAGAGAGAGAGAGAGAGAGAGAGAGAGAGAGAGAGAGAGAGAGAGAGAGAGATGAGAAGAAATTGAGTTTTTGAAGCAATAAACTTAGCTTTATTACATTTGTCCCACTGGGAGATCTTACCCAAATCCGAATTTAAAGAGGTGGCTGTGATGAAACGAGATGTAGATCGAGTGAGGGAAGACAGGGCAGATGGAAAAGACATGGAGGAATGTAATGTTCAATCATCAGCATATGAGTGCATTTGGTTATTTGTGGAAGAAAGAAGGTCATTGATAAATAGAAGGAAGAGTGTTGGAGACTGAACAGAGCCCTGAGGTACACCGCCGTTGATTGGGAAGGGGGGGGGGGAGATGTTGAAGCACCAAGCAATTACGGAGATAGAGCAGTCGGAGAGAAAGCTCAATATGAGAGAGCAGAGTGAAGGAGGAAAGCCGAAAGAGGGAAGCTTGGATATCAGACCCCGATGCCAAACTCTGTCAAAGGCTTTTGAGATATCAAGGTCTACAACAAAGGATTCCTCAGTCTCTCAAAGAAGAGGCCCAGACATTTATAATGTAAGAAAGGATATCACCTGTCGATCTTGCCTTGCAAAAGCAGTGCAGAAAAAGTTTGGGTTTTTCAACAAAAACGAAACAAACGAGCAAGCACGCGTGAAAGTTCTGAAGCACATTCCTTCAAGACATGGGGAGGAATGTCATCTTGCCTGTAGGCCTTGCTTATGTCCAGAGAGAGGAGTATTTGTTTGACTGCATGAAAAGAGATTATAGGGAGGGACATAGGATTGGTGAGGGGAGCATCAGAGGGAGATGGAATGTTTAAGTCACCAGTGTGGAGTTAGAGGAAAAAAAGAGAACCAAAAAGAGTTGCTTTATCGGTCTTTGAAACAGCGATAGTATCATCGGAACAGAAAAGCAAAGGAAATGGAGAGCGATAGAAATTGTTAGAGATACTTTCAGCTGAGGACCAGAAAGATCTATGAGTGAAAGAAGATGAGAGGTTGTCAATTATTGAACAGGAATTATTGAGCAGGAATTATTGAACCAAGAATTGGGCAGAGAGATAGACTTGAAAGAGAAGGGGATATAAACCTCCATTCCTGAAACAATAACCTCAGCTATACGTTCAGCAGAGATAGTGGCATCACCCAAGGAGAGGCAGTAGTCTTTCCAGGGAAAGTCAGAAAGTTTGGAGACAAATGCCCATCCGGATAGTCCGGTGACAAACCCTGCCCGGAAACGTCCGGAGAACAAACAACATCCAGACATAACCACCATCCGGATATGTCCAGGGACAGAGACAGAGACAGAGACAGAGACAGAGACAGAGACAGAGACAGAGAGAGAGAGAGAGAGAGAGAGAGAGAGAGAGAGAGAGAGAGAGAGAGAGAGAGAGAGAGAGAGAGGAGAGAGAGAGATAGGTGTTGGAGGAAGGTGCTGCACTGCATTGGGAGGGGGTAGAGGAAGGATGGGAGAGAAAGAGAGAGAGGGGTGGGGAAAGGGGAGTTAGCAGAGAGAATATGTTATGCTTTATGAACAAAACACACACACACACACACACACACACACACACACACACACACACACACACACACACACACACACACACACACACACACACACACACACACACACACACACACACACACACACACACACACACACACGCACACACGCACACACACACACGTACTTGGCTGATATCGGCAATTTTTTGGGAATCGGCAAGTTGGAGTCAGTGTGATTTCCAACTACAACTACAGTTCATACTGCATACAGCCCAGAAGCCTTGAGTAGCTTTCACTGAAAAACAATGTTGGATTTATATAGACATTTCAGGGTTATGGTCACAAACATTAATCTATATAAACACCTGCGTGTGATGGGTGGGGAAAAAAATAAACTTTGGCTCACTAATTTAGAAAGTGCGTTAATACGGAAATCGGCTCGGAAATCAGGTGATATTTCACAACCACTCGCTCAGGATGATGGAGCACGAACTAGTCGCTGAGGATGACAGAGCACGAACCACTCGCTCAGGATGACAGAACACGAACCACTCATTCAGGATGAGGGAACACGAACCACTCGCTCAGGATGATGGAGCATGAGCCACTCGCTCAGGATGAAACAGCACAAACCAGTCGCTCAGGATGACAGAGCACAAACACTCGCTCGGGATGACAGATCGCAGACCAATCATTGAGGATGATGGAGCACGAACCACTCACTCAGGATGACGGAGTGCGAACCACTCGCTCAGGATGACAGTGAACAAACTACTTGCTCAGGATGACGGAGCACGAACCACTCACTCAGGATGAAACAGCACAAACCAGTCGCTCAGGATGACAGAGCACAAACACTCGCTCAGGATGACAGAGCGCAGACCATTCATTGAGGATGATGGAGCACGAACCACTCACTCAGGATGACGGAGCGCAAACCACTTGCTCAGGATGACAGAGCACGAACCACTCGCTCAGGATGACGGAGCATGAGCCAGTCGCTCAGGATGACGGAGCACAAACCACTCGCTCAGGATGACAGAGCACAAATCACTCGCTCAGGATGACAGAGCACAAATCACTCACTCAGGATGATGGAGCATGAGCTACTCACTCAGGATGATGGAGCATGAGCCACTCGCTCAGGATGAAACAGCACAAACCAGTCGCTCAGGATGACAGAGAACAAACACTCGCTCAGGATGACAGAGCGCAGACCAATCATTGAGGATGATGGAGCAAGAACCACTCACTCAGGATGACGGAGCGCGAACCAGTCGCTCAGGATGACGGAGCATGAGCCAGTCGCTCAGGATGATGGAGCACAAATCACTCGCTCAGGATGATGGAGCATAAACCACTCCCTCAGGATGATGGAGCATGAGCCACTCACTCAGGATGATGGAGCATGAGCCACTCGCTCAGGATGAAACAGCACAAACCAGTCGCTCAGGATGACAGAGAACAAACACTCGCTCAGGATGACAGAGCGCAGACCAATCATTGAGGATGATGGAGCACGAACCACTCACTCAGGATGACGGAGCGCGAACCACTTGCTCAGGATGACAGAGCACGAACCACTCACTCAGGATGACGGAGCATGAGCCAGTCGCTCAGGATGACGGAGCATGAGCCAGTCGCTCAGGATGACAGAGCATGAGCCAGTCGCTCAGGATGACAGAGCACAAATCACTCGCTCAGGATGATGGAGCATAACCCACTCACTCAGGATGATGGAGCATGAGCCACTCACTCAGGATGATGGAGCATGAGCCACTCGCTCAGGATGATGGAGCACAAACCACTCGCTCAGGATGACGGAGCACGAACCACTCGCTCAGGATGATGGAGCATAAACCACTCACTCAGGATGATGGAGCATGAGCCACTCACTCAGGATAATGGAGCATGAGCCACTCGCTCAGGATGAAACAGCACAAACCAGTCGCTCAGGATGACAGAGCACAAACCCTCGCTCAGGATGACAGAGCACAGACCAATCATTGAGGATGATGGAGCACGAACCACTCACTCAGGATGACGGAGCGCAAACCACTTGCTCAGGATGACAGAGCACGAACCACTCGCTCAGGATGACGGAGCATGAGCCAGTCGCTCAGGATGACGTAGCATGAGCCAGTCGCTCAGGATGACGTAGCACAAATCACTCGCTCAGGATGATGGAGCATAAACCACTCACTCAGGATGATGGAGCATGAGCCACTCACTCAGGATGATTGAGCATGAGCCACTCGCTCAGGATGGCGGAGCACAAACCACTCGCTCAGGATGATGGAGCACAAACCACTCGCTCAGGATGACGGAGCACGAACCACTCGCTCAGGATGACGGAGCATAAACCACTCACTCAGGATGATTGAGCATGAGCCACTCGCTCAGGATGATGGAGCATGAGCCACTCGCTCAGGATGATGGAGCACGAACTACTCGCTCAGGATGACAGAGCACAAA